>NC_057395.1:14587092-14588795 GCF_019320065.1 Cervus canadensis | reverse complement strand
CCACAACTGGGTATTGTTTTTGCTTTGGCTCAATCCCTTCATTCTTTCTGGAGTTATGTCTCCACTGATCTTCAGTAGCATATTGGGCACCTACCAATCTGGGGAGTTTCTCTTTCAGTATCCTATCATTTTGCCTTCTCATACTGTTCATGGGGTTCTCAAGGCAAGAATACTGAAGTGGTTTGCCATTCCCTTCTCCAGTGGACCACATTCTGTCAGACCTCTCCACCATGACCCATCCATCTTGGGTGACCCCACACGGCATGGCTTAGTTTCACTGAGGTAGACACAACTGTGGTCCTGTGATCAGATTGGCTAGTTTTCTGTGATTATGGTTTTAGTGTGTCTGCCCTCTGATGCCCTCTCGCAACACCTACCATCTTACTTGGGTTTCTCTTACCTTGGACGTGGGCTATCTCTTCACGGCTGCTCCTTACCTTGGATGAGGGGTATCCCCTCACGGGCCGAGCCTCCTGACCTTGAATGTGGAGTAGCTCCTCTCGGCCCTCCTGTGCCCATGCTGCTCCTCTGAGGTGGGGTTGCTCCTCTGGGCTGCTGCTCCTGACCTCGAGCATGGGGTAGCTCTTCTTGGGCATGGCCCCTGACCTCGGGCATTGGGTAGCTCCTCTTGGGTGCGGCCCAATTATATTCTTTGTGGCCAAAGATGGAGAAGCTGTATACAGTTAGCAAAAACAAGACTGGGAGCTGACTGTGGCTCAGATCATGAACTCCTTATTGCCAAATTCAGACTTAAACTGAAGAAAGTAGGGAAAACCACAGACCATTCAGGTATGACCTAAATCAAATCCCTTATGACTATACAGTGGAAGTGAGAAATAGATTTAAGGGACTAGATCTGATAGACAGAGAGCCTGACGAACTATGGACGGAGGTTCATGACACTGTACAAGAGATAGGGATCAAGACCATCCCCATGGAAAAGAAACGCAAAAAGGCAAAATGGCTGTCTGAGGAGGCCTTACCAATAGCTGTGAAAAGAAGAGAAGTGAAAAGCAAAGGAGTAAAGGAAAGATATTCCCATTTGAATGCAGAATTCCAAAGAATAAACAGGGGAGATAAGAAAGCCTTCCTCAATGATCAATGCAAAGAAATAGAGGAAAAAAGACAGAATGGGAAAAACTAGAGATCTCTTCAAGAAAATTAGAGATACCAAGGGAACATTTCACATAAAGATGGGCTCGATAAAGGACAGAAATGGTATGGACCTAACAGAAGCAGAAGATATTAAGAAGAGGTGGCAAGAATACACGGAAGAACTGTACAAAAAAGATCTTCACAACCCAGATAATCACGATGGTGTGATCACTCATCTAGAGCCAGACATCCTGGAATGTGAAGTCAGGTGGTCCTTAGAAAGCATTACTACGAACAAAGTTAGTGGAGGTGATGGAATTCAAGTTGAGCTATTTCAAATCCTGAAAGATGATGCTGTGAAATTGCTGCACTCAATATGCCAGCAAATTTGGAAAACTCAGCAGTGGCCACAGGACTGGAAAAGTTCAGTTTTCATTCCAATCCCAAAGAAAGGCAATCCCCAAAATGCTCAAACTACCACACAATTGCACTCATCTCACACGCTAGTAAAGTAATGCTCAAAATTCTCCAAGCCAGGCTTCAGCAATATGTGAACTGTGAACTTCCAGATGTTCAAGCTGGTTTTAGAAAAGGCAGAGGAACCAGAG
>NC_057395.1:14558742-14586992 GCF_019320065.1 Cervus canadensis | reverse complement strand
CACTTCAGTATTCTTGCCTTGAGAACCCCATGAACAGTATGAAAAGGCAAAATGATAGGATACTGAAAGAGGAACTCCCCAGGTCGGTAGGTGCCCAATATGCTGCTGGAGATCAGTGGAGAAATAACTCCAGAAAGAATGAAGGGATTGAGCCAAAGCAAAAACAATACCCAGTTGTGGATGTGATGGGTGATAGGAGCAAGGTCTGATGCTATAAAGAGCAATATTGCATAGGAACCTAGAATGTTAGGTCCATGAATCAAGGCAAATTGGAAGTGGTCAAACAGGAGATGGCAACAGTGAATGTCGACATTCTAGGAATCAGCAAACTAAAATGCCCTGATATAGGTGAATTTAACTCAAATGACCATTATATCTACTACTGTGGGCAGGAATCCCTTAGAAGAAATGGAGCAGCCATCATGGTCAACAAAAGAGTCTGATGTGCAATCTCAAAATTGGATGCAATCTCAAAAATGACAGAATGATCTCTGTTCATTTCCTAGGCAAACCATTCAATATCATGGTAATCTAAGCCTATTCCCCAATCAGTAACACTGAAGAAGCTGAAGTTGAAAGGTTCTATGAAGACCCACAAGACCTTTTTAAAACTAACGCCCAAAAAAAAAAATGTCCTTTTCACTATAGGGGACTGGAATGCAAAAGTAGGAAGTCAAGAAACACCTGGAGTAACAGGCAAATTTGGCCTTGGAGTACGGAATGAAGCAGGGCAAAGGCTAATATAGTTTTACCAAGAGAACTCACTGGTCATAGCAAACACCCTCTTCCAACAATACAAGAGAAGACTCTACACATGGACGTCACCAGATGGTCAACACTGAATTAATAGCATAGTGATATGGTTATATATGTTCAGTTGTGTTAAATGTATTATGACTAGTTAGTAAAGCAGGAGAGGGGTTATGATGCATCAGAGATACCCAGAAAAATCCTTATTGAGAAGGTAACTTTTTAAGAAAACAGAAATAGTGAAGGCCGCAAGGCATAGCTCTATCTAGAGAAGAAGCATGCTAGGCAGAAGAAAGAGCAGAGGCAAAGCCTGTGAGTTGGGAACATTTGTGATGTGCTCAACATGGCTTGATTGTAAATTAAAGAAGGGGGATAAGGTCAGACAAGTAACGGGATAGGGCAGTTTATAAAAAGTCTTAGAGGTTAGCAAGGACTTCTACTTTGTTCTGTAGTGAGCTGCAAAAATCCTCTGGATGATTTTGAGCAGAGTTGTGATGCAGTCTGACTTGATGTTTCCCCAGATCATCATGACTGCTGTGAGCAGGGAGATCAATTCCTAGCTAATCCAGCTGAGAAATAATGATGGTTTGAACCAGCTGATGGCAGCAAAAGGAGTTAAAGTGGTCAAAATCAAGGTCTATTTCATTTGTTAAATCTTCAGGATTTGTTGATGAATTGGAGGTGAGTTGCCAGACAATGAGATGAATCCAGTAGAGACAAAAGGTTTTGGTCTATATCACTGTAAGTACAGTGGTGCCGTTAACGCAGCAGAAGGGGCAATTACAGTTGGGTTTAGAGTGGGGAATACCAGGAACTCTTTTAAAGCATGATAAGTTTGCTATCCAAGGAGAGGCATTAAGTAAGAATTAGAATGTGTGCATGTGTGTGCTGAGTCGCTTCAGTCATGTCCGACTCTTTGCAACACTATGGACCATAGCTCACCAGGCGCCTCAGTCCATAGGATTCTCTAGGGAAGAATACCGGAGTGGTTTGCCATTGCCCTCCTCCGGGGATCTTCTCAACTCAGGAATCAAACCTGTGTCTCTCGTGTCTCCTGCATCGGCAGGAAGGTTCTTTAGCACTAGCACCACTCAGGAATTTGAATATTAACATCTACAGTGGGGATGTGGACAGGGAGGAGCAGGTTGCCTATATTAATCAGGATTCTGCTGCTGTAAACGGGATGTGTGAAGCCTGAATCCTGGTGAGAGCATTCAGAAGGTGACTCTGGACAGAAAAGGGAACAGGTCAGGATTGAGCTCTGAGGGATTATCATATTTAGGAGTAGAGGAGGAAAACAAGAACTAGGAGAGGAGACTGAGCAAGAGAAGCCAGGAAGGTAGGAGACGTCCAGGCAGGGATGGTGTCCTGGAGGTTACATGGAGAGACTATGTCAGGAAATAGGGTGATACACTGACAAGCCAAGGGAACCTTGGCCAGTAGGTTTAACTTTGGCAACACAGAGGTCAAGAGTGATCTTGACAAGCACAGTTTTCAGAAAATGGTGAGGGAAAAACCAGATTGGTACGTGTTGAAGAGATTTGGAAGGACATACCTTGAATTAGCAAGGATGGACAAGTTTTGCTGAATGGATGAACAAGAAATAGGTTTTTCTTTTTCTTTCTGTGTATGTGTGAGGTCAAATATTTAAGAATGAATAGCAGTAAAACACACACACAAAAAATAGAGTAATGGGGTAGTACTGGCTGCTGGATAAACTAAAATCCATCAATTTAAACCAATGAAGGCTTATTTGTCATTTACATAATTGTCTGATGTGTGTGGTCCTCTCCAGTGGGCAGCTTTCCTGTATTTAGTGATTTGGTACACTGAGTTTGTGAGGATTTGGCACAAATACTTTTTATTGAGATGTAGTTGATTTATAATGTTATATTAGTTTTAGGTGTATCATATTGACATATGTATATACTGTATATATGTGTATATACTGTACATAAATGTGTATATACTGCAACATGATTAACGTAATAAGCTTGGCTAGCAGTCATCACCACACAGACTTACAAAAAAGAATTTTTATTGTAATTAAGACTTTTAAGGTCTGCTGCTGCTGCTGCTAAGTCACTTCAGTCGTGTCCAACTCTGTGTGACCCCATAGACGGCAGCCCACCAGGCTCCCCCGTCCCTGGGATTCTCCAGGCAAGAACACTGGAGTGGGTTGCCCATTTCCTTCTCCAATGCATGAAAGTGAAAAGTGAAAATGAAGTCGCTCAGTCGTGTCTGATTCTTAGCGACCCCATGGACTGAAGCCTGCCACACTCCTCCGTCCATGGGATTTTCTAGGATTTTTTTTTTTAATTGGAGAAATAACGAGATATCTTTATGTGATGGGAATGATCCAGCAAAGACCTACCAAAAGTGAAAGTAGCTCAGTTGTGTCCGACTCTTTGCCACCCCCTGGACATTTCCAGTCCATGGAATTCTCCAGGTCAGAATGCAGGAGTGGGTAGCCTTTCCCTTCTCCAGGGGATCCTCCCAACCCAGGGATCGAACCCAGGTCTCCCTGCATTGCGGGTGGATTCTTTGTCAGCTGAGCCACAAAGTGAAAATGAAGTCGCTCAGTCGTGTCTGACTCTTTGCAACCCCGTGGACTGCAGTCCACCAGGCTCCTCTGTCCATGGGATTCTCCAGGCAAGAATACTGGAGTGGGTTGCCATTTCCTTCTCCAGGGGATCTTCCCCACCTAGGGATTGAACCCAGGTCTCCTGCATTGCAGGCAGACACTGTAACCTCTGAGCCACCAGGGAAGCCCCAGCTGAGCCACAAGTGAAGCCCCAAACCTACCAAACATCTCCCTTAACCTATATTCCCTACTCCATGCACAGATATTAACCATAAAGTAACATTCAATGAGGAGGTCAGGATTTTGTTTAGACCAAACTCAAAATGATCTGTGCTACAAAACAGTTGCACTAAAGCCACCATTTCATTTTAGCTCCATCAAAATTGCCACATCAAAATGTTATGTAAATCTAACTCTTTCTATCTGTTTTTCCTGATCTCCTTTGCAAACACTTAGAACACAGTTGCATCCCTTTTAAAATGCTTTCTTTCCTAGAAGCTTTTGTGTTTTAAATCTTAAATCTAAGTTTAGAATGTAAAGCGTGTTTCTCTTTAAGTTCAACTACTAACAAGCTATAGTGTAGAAATAGTTTGGAAGTCAAGAAGATTCTTCCTATTGATTGATCCAACAACAGACCTTGAACTAAACCAACTCTGACAATGAACATTTCCTTGGCACATCACGTAAGACTGGATCAAGAAGGTAACTACCTTAGGCCAAGTTCCCAAGAGGAAGACCCTGAGACAGATTCCTGTGTATGTGATTTATTAAGGAAGGAGCTCTCAGGAGAGACCTGTAAGGGAATGAAAGAAGCAGATAGAACAGGGGAAGAAGCCATCAAAATATGGACTTAACTGGTAACTAACTTCCTCCAGATTCCTTGCGCCGCTCAGTCACATGAATTTTGCCTGAGCTGTGTCTCTGAGAGATGAGGGGGCTGGACTTTTGTACCACGTGCTAGGCAGGTGTTGTCTGTAGCTTTCCCTCAGTGAAGCAAGGATGCAGCTTGGCCATAAAGAAGTCACTACCCAGCCAAGGAAGTTCTTGTTCTGGCCAGTTCTCAGGGAAGGGGCATCTGGGAGTCGTGAGCAGTGGCTGGATGTGAATGAGTCACCCCAGGAAAGGTCCAGGATGGGGCAGCAGTCACGACAGTGGCCTTAGTACTTGCCGTCTAGGTACCTCCAGTTGCTCCTAGGAAGGATGGTGCAGGTTTGAGGTGAGCACAGGTGTTATTGATAGCCAATGGAGACTCAGTGAAAGGAAGCAAAACATTCCAAAAACGTGATTTGCCTGAAAAGTTAGTATTTCGATCCATTGTCAATTTTCCCATGATCATCTTATCATTAGCATCCAGGCAAGCTGATCAGGATCAATATTCACCTCTGCTGGTACTGCCAGGAGCTGCCCACAGAGAATTGCTGGGAGCTGAGATTCAGAAACACCTTCACAGCTGCCTGCTATAAGGAGAGTTCCAGTCTACTGAGAATCACTAATCATGGCCCTTAGGTGATGTTCTCAGTAAATGACAATGACTCTGTACTTGACACTTAAATCTAAATTCCATGTGGCTGTTGTTTCCAGACAAGATAAAATGTTTTCGTTTTGTTGGTGACTGACAATAATCACTACAACTGCCTCCTTGAGATATCCATACAAACAGACTTGATGCTTTATATTCACACCTTTAAACATGCCTATAAAATTTGGCATGTGTCCATAACTGCATACTTTTAATAAACACAAGTATATGTTGCAGGGCAATTTTAGGAGTTGGGGCAAACGTGTGCAGATTTTGGTCTTGATACTTTGCAGCTAAATTTGGCCAAGTCATTTCACTTCATTAGGATTCAATTTTATTATCTTGAAAAATGGGGATAAGACCAATCCACACCCCACCCTGAAGGATTGACAAGGCTTCACATGATAAGACAGAGAAAAAACCTGGCACCATATCTGGCTCCTTAAATCCCTACTGTTCCTTCTCTCCCATTCAGAAGGTGAGTGGTGTGTTTTCTTTTCTCTTGTCCTTTGAAGGATCTCATCTGAGCTAAGCCTGGTGCCAGGTTATCTTCCTGTGATATGTTTGCAGTCTGTCTTCACCTGCTCCAAGTCCTCAGGACTCTCTCAGTGTCTTCAAAAAAAGAAAATAATAAAATAAAAATTACCCCATGGCAACCGTATTAGAGAGAAATAGAACACTTCCTGAGTCTTCCCTAAAGAAAAGGCGGCAGTGTCCACATTTGCTTCTTACCCACCCTCCCCTCAGGGCTGTCTTGCAAAGTCCTGGCTGCAGGCAGCAGCTCCAGCCACCCCCATGGGGTCTCTGCCTGGCTATTGTGCTCCTTCTTGGGGTGTTTTTTTAACTTACACTCCAAACACTTATTAAAGTGTTTCTTTCCAACAAAGGTAATTCTCTGGTGAGAGGGGCTCTAATTAAAAAAAGGAGAGAAAGAAACCCTCATTATTAGAAAGAAGGCAAGCAGAGGGGCGGTGAAGTTAATACAAAACAGCTTCTTTGGCTAGGGAGAAAAACTCTGTTTCTACCAGTAATTTGTGACCTGGAGCTCCTCTTGCTTTTAGGGTCTAAATAACTGTGTAAACTTCATTTGTTTCATTTGGAACTTGGCCGTCATTTCCTGTCAGGAGGAAAAGGAGAGAAACTCCCCCTGTGAGTTCATCCCCCCATCACCTGTCAGCCTCACGGGAACAAGCATCCTGCTTGTTTGTCCCTGCCCAGGCCCTTCATTTTCACACGGAAACAGCATCTTAATTATAGCCTTTAAAGGGCTGTTTCACTCCAGGATCAATATGTCTGACAAAAAGCGAGCTCAGCTAAAAGCTCATTAATTCACATCTGACTAACTCAGGATTTGTGATTATTTTGGCAGGGCTGAGCTAAAGTTTGCCTCTCCTATTGCTGTTTACAAAGGTTTGGTCTGGCCAATTAATTGGGAAGAACAGAATTGCTAGCGAAGTATTTAGAAGCATCTATTTGCATGGAGATAACAGGCTGATTATAGCTTCCAGATTGCTAAATTCTGAGTAGACAACCCCAGTTAACCACTATTTTGTATTAGCATTCTGACCTCACAAAGTGCACTGCCTCAAAAAATATATACAGATCCACTAATTTTATTGCCTTGTAGTTGATGCCTTTCCAGTAGTCATGTATGGATGTGAGAGTTGGACTATCAAGAAAGCTGAGCACCAAAAATTGATGCTTTTGAACTGTGGTGTTGGAGAAGACTCTTGAGAGTCCCTTGGACTGCAAGGAGATTAAACCAGTCCATCCTAAAGGAAATCAGTCATGAATACTTTGGCTACCTGATGTGAAGAGCTGACTTATTTGAAAAAACCCTGATGCTGGGAAATTGGAGGTGGGAGGAGAAGGGGACGACAGAGGATGAGATGGTTGGATGGCATCACCGACTCGATGGACATGAGTTTGAGTAAGCTCCACGAGTTGGTGATGGACAGGGAGGCCTGGCGTGCTGCAGTCCATGGGGTTCCAAAGAATCGTGCATAACTGAGCTGAACTGAACTGAACTGAGTTGATGTCTTTGGTATATCATATCACATCCTCCATCCTGCCTGATTTCAGCTGCAACTGCAGTGGACATGTCCATGTGGAGTCAACCCATCTCTGCAGGCAGCATCCACTCTCCAGTAAGGGGTGTGCGCGACCACTCCCCTTTTTTCTCAGGGCCTCCTCTGAACCCATAGGAAGGGCAGGGCAGAAGGTTAGGATGTTAATACCTGTAGGGATGATGCTCCACCAGTGGAGGTGCTGGATCTATTGATGGACACTTGGGGAGCCCTTCTTAAGCTTCTCAGAAGTTCTGGCAGGAATGAGTGACTCTGGCTGAAACCTGAGACCTTGATCATTGTGTTTATATTGGCCTGTCTAACTTCCCTTCTTCATATCATCACTTTTCAAATAAACTACCTGATTCCAGTCTTCTTTAGGGGGAAACTTAAACTGAGGTATCCACTTCTTCAAAATTATGTATGAAGTTATATATTTGAGATGCTTACTCGTTCCTTGCTAAATGCATTCTTCTCCTGTGCTTCATGGGTTTCAGTTCAGTTTAGTTCAGTCACAAAGTCATGTCCAACCTTTTGCAACCCCATGGAATGCAGCATGCCAGGCCTCCCTGTCCATCACCAACTCCCAGAGCTTACTCAAACTCATGTCCACTGAGTCAGTGATGACATCCAACCATCTCATCATCTATCGTTCCCTTCTCCTTCTGCCTTCTATCTTTCCCAGTATCGAGGTCTTTTCCAATGAGTCAGTTCTTCACATTAGGTGGCCAAAGTATTGGAGTTTCACCTTGAGCATCAGTCCTTCCAATGAATATTCAGAAATGATTTCCTTTAGGATGGACAGGCTGGATCTTCTTGCAGTCCAAGGGACTCTCAAGAGTCTTCTTCAGCACTACAGTTCAAAAGCATCAATTCTTTGGCACTCAGCTTTCTTTATGGTCCAACTCATATTCATACATGACCACTGGAAAAACCATAGCCTTGACTAGACGGACCTTTGTTGGCAAAGTAATGTCTCTGCTTTTTATTATGCTGTCTAGGTTGGTCATAACTTTTCTCCCAAGGAGCAAGCGTCTTTTAATTTCATGGCTTCAGTCACCATCTGCAGTGATTTTGGAGCCCAACAAAATAGAGTCTGCCACTGTTTCCACTGTTTCCCCATCTATTTGTGATGAAGTGATGGGACCAGAAGCCACTCTCCAGTAAGGGGTGTGCGCGACCACTCCCCTTTTTTCTCAGGGCCTCTTAGTTTTCTGTTTTTCATGATCTTAGTTTTCTGAATGTTGAGTTTTAAGCCAACTTTTTTCACTTTCCTCTTTCACTTCCATCAAGAAGCCCTTTAGTTCTTTGTTGTCTGCCATAAGAGTGGTGTCATCTGCATATCTGAGGTTATTGATATTTCTCCCGGCATCTTGATTCCAGCTTATGCTTCATCCAGCCCAGCATTTCTTATGATGTACTCTGCATAGAAGTTAAATAAGCAGGGTGACAATACACAGCCTTGATGTACTCCTTTCCCTATTTGGAACCAGTCTGTTTTTCCATGTCCAGTTCTAACTGTTGCTTCCTGACCTGCATACAGATTTCTCAAGAGGCAGGTCAGTTGGTCTGGTACTCCCATCTCTTTAAGAATTTTCCAGGGTTTGTGGTAATCCACACAGTCAAAGGCTTTGGCATAGTCAATAAGAAAGAATTATATGTTTTTCTGGAACTCTCTTGCTTTGTCGATGATCCAACAGATGTTGGCAATTTGATCTTTGGTTCCTCTGCCTTTTCTAAATCCAGCTTGAACATCTGGAAGTTCATGGTTCACATACTGTTGAAGCCTGGCTTGGAGAATTTTGAGCATTACTTTACTAGCATGGGACTTCCCTGGTGGCTCAGATGATAAAACATCTGCCTACAATGTGGGATACCCAGGTTCGATCCCTGGGTTGGGGAGATCCTTGGAGAAGGAAATGGCAACCCACTCCAGTACTGTTGCCTGGAAAATCACATGGACGGAGGAGCCTGGTAGGCTACCATCCATCGGGTCACAAAGAGTCGGACACGACTGAGTGACTTCACTTCACTTCACTTTACTAGCATGTGAGATGAGTGCAATTGTGTGGTATTTTGAGCATTCTTTGGGATTGCCTTTCTTTGGGATTGGAATGAAAACTGACCTTTTCCAGTCCTGTGGCTACTGCTGAGTTTTCCAAATTTGCTGGCATATTGAGTGCGGCACTTTCACAGCATCATCTTTTAGGATTTGAAACAGCTCAACTGGAATTCCATCACCTCCACTAGCTTTGTTCATAGTGATGCTTCCTAAGGCCCACTTGACTTCACATTCCAGGATGTCTGGCTGTGGGTGAGTGATCACACCATCATGATTATCTGGGTCATGAAGATCTTTTATGTATAGTTCTTCTGTATATTCTTGGCACCTCTTCTTAATATCTTCTGCTTCTGTTAGGTCCATACCATTTTGGTCCTTTATTGAGCCCATATTTGCATGAAATATTCCTTTAGTATCTCTAATTTTCTTGAAGATAACTCTAGTTTTTCCCATTCTTTTGTTTTCCTCTATTTCTTTGCATTGATCATTGAGGAAGGCTTTCTTATCTCTCCTTGCTATTCCTTGGAACTCTGCATTCAAATGGGAGCAGTGACCCCACAAGAGATTGACCCAGACTTGCGCATGAGTGCCCAGGAGTCTCCAGCAGAGATGTGGGTCAGCAGTGGCCTGTTACAGGGTTGGGGACACTGAGTGTAGCAGTGTGTGCATGGGACCTTTTGAAGGAGGTTGCCATTATCTTCATTACCTCCACCTTAGCTCGGCCCCAGGTAAACAACAGGGAAGGGACACAGCCCCACCCATCAACAGAAAATTGGATTAAAAGTTTACTGATCATGGCCCTGCCCATCAGAACAAAACCCAGTTTCCCCCTCAGTCAGTCTCTCCCATCAAGAAGCTTACATAAGCCTCTTATCCTTCTCCATCAGACAGACTGAAAACTATAATCACAGGAAACTAACCAATCTGATTACATGGATCACAGCCTTGTCTAGCTCAATGAAACTATGAGCCATGCCAGGTAGGGCCATCCAAGATGGATGGATCATGTTAGAGAGTTCTGACAAAACGTGGTCCACTGAAGAAGGAAACAGCAAACCACTTCAGTATTGTTGCCTTGAGAACCTGTGAACACTATGAAAAGGCAAAAAGATAAACACTGAAAGATGAACTCCCAAGGTCTGTAGGTGCCTAAAATGCTACTAGAGATCAGTGGAGAAATAACTCCAAAGAGAATGAAGAGATGGAGACAAAGCAAAAACCACACCCAGTTGTGGATGTGACTGGTGATGGAGGTAAAGTCCAATGCCGTAAAGAGCAATGTTGCATAGGAACCTTGTATGTTAGGTCCATGAATCAAGGCAAACTGGACGTGGTCAAACAGGTGATGGCAAGAATGAACATCGGCATTTTAGGAATTGGTGAACTAAAATGGACTGGAATGGGTGAATTTAAATCAGATGACCAGGATGGGTGCTATCCAAAAGTCTACAAGCAATAAATGCTGGGGAGGGTGTGGAGAAAAGGGAACCCTCTTACACTGTTGGTGGGAATGTAAACTAGTACAGCCACTATGGAGAACAGTGTGGAGATTCCTTAAAAAACTGGAAATAGAACTGCCATATGACCCAGCAATCCCACTGCTGGGCATACACACTGAGGAAACTAGATCTGAAAGAGACATATGTACCCCAATGTTCATCGCAGCACTGTTTATAATAGCCAGGACATGGAAGCAACCTAGATGCCCATCAGCAGATGAATGGATATGGAAGCTGTGGTACATATACACCATGGAATATTACTCAGCAATTAAAAAGAATTCATTTGAATCAGTTCTAATGAGACGGATGAAACTGGAGCCCATTATACAGAGTGAAGTAAGCCAGAAAGATAAAGACTAATACAATATACTAACACATATATATGGAATTTAAAAAGATGGTAACGATAACTCAATATGCGAAACAGAAAAAGAGACACAGATGTACAGAACAGACTTTGGGACTCTGTGGGAGAAGGCGAGGGTGGGATGTTCAGAGAGAACAGCATTGAAACAAGTATACTATCAAGGGTGAAACAGATCACCAGCCCAGGTTGGATGCATGAGACAAGTGCTCAGGGCTGGTGCACTGGGAAGACCCAGAGGGATGGGATGTGGAGGGAGGCGGGAGCAGGGATTGGGATGGGGAACACATGTAAATCCATGGCTGATTCATGTCAATGTATGACAAGACCCACTACGGTATTGTAAAGTAATTAGCCTCCAACTAATAAAAATAATTGAAAAAAAAAATCAGATGACCATTATATCTACTTTTGTGGGCAAGAATCCCTTAGAAGAAATGGAGCAGCCATCATAGTCAAAAGAGTCCAAAATGCAGTATTTGGATGCAATCTCAAAAACGACAGAAGGATCTCTGTTCATTTCCAAGGCATCCCATTCAATATCACAGTAATCCAAGTCTATGCCCCGACTAGTAATGCTAAAGAAGCTGAAGTTGAACGGTTCTGTGAAGACCTACAAGACCTAGAACTAACACCCAAAAAGATATCCTTTTCATTATAGAGGACTGGAATACAAAAGTAGGAAGTCAAGAAATACCTGGAGTAACAGGTAAATTTGGCCTTGGAGTACAGAATGAGGCAAGGCAAAGGCTAATAGACTTTTGCAAAGAGAACGCACTGGTCATAGCAAATACCCTCTTCCAACAACACAAGAGGAGACTCTACACATGGACAGATGGTCTACACCAAAATCAGATTGATTATATTCTTTGCAGCCAAAGATGGAGAAGCTCTACACAGTCAGCAAAAACAAGACCAGGAGCTGACTGTGGCTCAGATCATGAACTCCTTATTGCCAAATTCAGACTTAAACTGAAGAAAGTAGGGAAAACCACTAGACCATTCAGGTATGACCTACATCAAATCCCTTATGATTATACAGTGAAAGTGACAAGTAGATTCAAGGGATTAGATCTGATAGACAGAGTGCCTGAAGAACTACGGATGGAGGTTCATGACATTGTATAGGAGGCAGGGATCAAGACCATCCCCAAGGAAAAGAAATGCAAAATGGCAAAATGGTTGTCTGCGGAGGCCTTACAAATAGCTGAGAGAAGAAGAGAAGCAAAAGGCAAAGGAAAAAAGGGACTGTATACCCATTTGAATGCAGAGTTCCAAAGAATAGCAAGGAGAGATAAGAAAGCCTTCCTCAGTGATCAACTCATGGGTTTAGGACTGTTTTTTGGCAATGATATCAAAAGAACAATGTCGACCTTCTTTTTCCTTTTCACGTTTAACGCACTGCTTCCTTTCTCCCTAGTGCCCTTGCTTGGGTTCCCATGGTCCCCTTCTCAGCCATCTATCCAGTTCTCATCTCTTTGTCTGCCTCCTCCTTTTCTCCAGTATCAGCTTAAATTACCCACCTTGACTTTATCTTCTTCCCAGTGTTCTGTTTCTTAGTGAAAGTGAACGTGCTCAGACACTAAAGAACCTGCCTGCAATGCAGAGAACCCAGGTTTGGTCCCTGAGTTGGGAAGATCTCCTGCAGAAGGGAATGGCTACCAATCCAGTATTCTTACCTGGAAAATTCCATGGACCGAGGAGCCTGGCAGGCTACAGCCCATGGGGTCACAAAGAGTTGGATATAACTGAGCAGCTAACACTCCACACTGTCTGTTATTAACAGAAATGAACTAATATGGTAAGTGGATTCCTGTCAAAAGGACTCGCTTCTTTTTATGTTATTCTGAGACTGGAAGTGTGTGGGTTCAATGCTTTGGCCACCTGATGTGAAGAACTGACTCACTAGAAAAGACCCTGATACTGAGAAAGATTGAAGGCAGGAGGAGAAGGGGATGAGAGAGGATGAGATGGTTGGATGGCATCACTGCCTCGATGGACATGAGTTTGAGTGAGCTCCAGGAGTTGGTGATGGACAGGGAATCCTGGTATGCTGCAGTCCATGGGGTCATAAAGAATTGAACATAACTGAGCTCTAGGAACTTGGGGTCTTTCCATTATTTCTCAAACCATGTGTAAATCTGAGCAGATGTAGATGCCAGAAATGCTCCTGCCTTCTTGAGGCTTTTTTGTCTCAGCATTTGAAACATCACCATCACATTGTTCTTTGAACTCCTTAGATTTTCCTCCTTTATCTTTTGGATCTCCTCATCTTCCCACTCTTCAACTCACTGTCATTCTCAGTGAGTGATCCAGTGACCAATAACATATTTAACAGTTGGAAGTCTTCTAGAAATGAAGACTCTCTGTACCACTGGAAAAATTTGCAATTTTCAAAGCGCCTTGGGTGATTCATATGAATATTAAAATTTGATAAATACTGCAAGCATTGGCAGTTTCCTCGGCTTCCAAAGCTGTTTCTATTTCTTGGTTTCTACACTGTAAGGACATGTCTTTCTCAGAGCACCTGCTGTTGTCTAGGAACTGAGGACTGCAGCAGCCTCTTCCCAGCTCTCTTCCCAGTTCATGTTCATTTGAGCAGCTCTTCAATTGTCCGCTGAGCATCCTCATCCAGGTGTCTCACAGGAAGCCCAACTCAAGATACAGGTTACAGACACCCCAGTGAGGCAGGTGCAGGGGGTGAGCCTAGCCAGTATCTGGCTGTCTAGGGCTAACCTACATGCTGATATCAATCGGGACTAATTTCAAACTAGTTCAGATGGTTTTTTGTTTTTTGTTTTTTTTTTTTTGCTGTGGGGAGAAAAAGAATCATTTCTTCTTTCCTTGAATTCAGAGCCTAGGAACTTTTTATTTTTAAAAAATAAATGAGTTTCTTAACTCCCACCTAGTCCTTTCAAAACAGCAGCAGCAGCAACAACACAACCACAGCAACCTTGCATAAGGTTGGAGGAAATTTCCTCTCCAGGGCCAGTGAAGCTATGCCCCTGCTGCTGGGGATATTTGTAGTCACACACATTACTGGAAATTGCCCTAGGCTGTAGTAGGAGGCTGATTTCCTCAAAGGTGTGCCCCCCTCCCAGGAAGTGGCCTGTGGCCAATGATGAGAAGACAAGGAGATACAGAAGTCCAGTCCCCTCATCTCAATCTAGAACGACCCTGAGGGGCTCCTTCTGGCTCTCACTGGACCAGCTGAGGACTCAACTGTGGCCGTGTTGTGGATCAGACTTCCCCTCCTCCCAGTACTGCCATCCTCTCCCCCACAGGTCTATCTCCCTAGAGAACTTCCCAGTTCGGAGCCTGTGTCCAGGGAGCCCAACCTACAACTCTGCTGCTCCCTCAGCCCTCCGCGTGGTACTCAGTCCATCAGTATCCATACGGCTGCTTAAACTAGGCAACTGGGAGTGATTTTTGACTCTTCTTTCCATTCCAGGCCACATACTAAGACGTCACCATTGCACTGATTCCTCCTTTCCATCCTTATGACTTTGGCTCTAGTGAAAGCTTTCCATCTGTTATCTGGATAGCTCACCAGTCTTAAAACTTAACTCCTCACTGCAACCGTGATAATGCTTCTAGAATTTTTTTTTTTTTTTTATGATGATATCACTTATAATTCTTCAGTAGCCTCCCATCCCCTCAGCATAAAATCCATACATCTAAAGACAGCGTATGACCCCTGCTCGGTTCATTCCACACCAGGCTTACCTCTCGGAGGAGTTGTTTCATTGCCCTGTTGCAGCTTGTCAGATTCTCTCCATCTGTGGAAGTGCCCCCTTTGATGCCAAGGTTGTGCTTTTCTATTCCAGTATCCCTACAGCCTTGTTCAAGGTGTGAAATCTTATAGGAACTTGAATGAAAGTTGCCTGTGGGCATCTATTCAATTCCCCTTTGTGGGTTATTCCTCCCATACCACCCTTTCTAAATTCGTGAAGTGAAATGATTTCGCTGTTTGCTTATGTGTCTCACCTGTCGGGTACTTTTACTTCTTAAGAAAAGCCATTTACGCTTCACAGCATGATGATCCATGAGGAATTTGCTGGGGTGACCAGGTACCCGGGATTTACAACACTCTACTGATGTGATTCTTTTTACACATCTTGTAAATTTTAGTTGTAGCTACACTTGTTTGTGGCCAGTGTGGACAAGCTGGCTCCTTTTTGTAGTTTCATAGTCACAATAAGGTCACAAATCTCAAGCTGCCTTTTCTTTTTCCCATAGCCTATTGCCCGAAGCCATACAATAGGTTTTCAACAGAAAATTTCAGTGTTAATAGACAGTCCCTCTAAATGAGCCAAGCAGTGCGATTTCAAGGTTATGTGATGTCCATCCCCATATTTTGCCTGAAGGCTCAGGACTGAAAAATTGTGAGGATTTTCTCTGTGACCAAGTGACCACATCTTTCCATATCTGTAGGGCAAGTGTGCAGATATGAGAATCAGATATTAGTTCCATCTGTATGCCTCATCCAGTCACTAGTGTTGGAGAAGAGCCATACAACCATACATGGAGATGTGCTCAGTCTTCTTAGATGCAGCAGACATCTCTTATGTTACTACTGTATATCTCTCCTGGTGATTCATTCTATGCTTGACCTAAAATTATTCTTGGAGTTTGTGGTTTTTAAAAAATAAGCATTGTATTTTAGAACAGTTCTAGATCTTACAATAAATATATTTTCCTTTTTGTATTTGGACACAAAATTGCTTTTGGTTGTTCCCTTTAACTGTTCAACTGACAAATAATGTGTTCTCAAAATATACTTACTAAATGAACAAATGTCTTTAGTGACTGCACAATGCCTCAAATCATATACAAGATGAGGGCGAAAACTTTTGGTTCTGTATATTAATTGATTTTGTACTTTGCTTGCTGAACAGATGATTTTGAAAGTCAAAAGTGAGACTGGTCATTATTACCACTTTTGTGAAAATGCTGCCGTGGCAAAGAAAAGAAATACCCAATGGCTGAGTTGGGAAATGAGAACTTAGATCAACATAACTTCCTGTCTCCCTGTAAAGCAGTTTTGAGATGGGGTATTTTTCGCTCTACCTTAAGAAGTACTGAAAATAAGCAATATAACTTAGTTCCTTGTTCCAGAAAGACTTCTTCCAGGAAGATAAGAGTGTAAGCCACAGAAGTTACTTAAATGTCCTGACCAAGTGCTTGTCAAGGGTCTCCTCCAGACCCTCACCAGTTTTGCTCAGCCATCCAAAGCTATTACGTCATAAACTCTGTCCAGACCCAATCAGTTCTGCATCTTTCTATTGAAAGTGAAAGTCGCTCAGTCGTGTCCGACTCTTTGTAGCCCCATGGACTATACAGTCTATGGAATCCTCCAGGCCAGAATACTGGAGTGGGTAGCCATCCCCTTCTCCAGGGGATCTTCCCAAAGCAGGGATCAAACCCAGGTCTCTTGCATTGCAGGCAGATCTTTACCATCTGAGCCACCAGGGAAGCCCGCATCTTCCAAAACCCACTTTAAAACTGACCTAAGATCCCATTCATATCGTCCCTTTCTTTTTCCCAACTGAGACACTACTAAGTCCTGTAAAGTTGGTATTCTACTTTCCTGCAATACATCTAGTAACCTTAGCTTCCTCTGATTGGTAAGTTCTTCTAATCATCTTTTGGGGAAAAGATAGTTGGCAAAAGGGGCTGAAGTGAAAACTGAATGCACTACTTTGGGGAGTCTTTAATATAGTTTACACTATACTGTAGAATATTTATACTTAAATCATCTCTAGTAATAGAAAACTTTCTAAGATCATTTTTGTTATTTTCCTCCTTAGACAAATTCATCACAAAGTTCTCTCTTATTTCAGCTGAATTCCATCTCCTTTATACATTAACCTCTGAAAAGCTCATGACAGGCTTGTGAAAAAAAATCTGATTTGTGCTTTTTGTGTGCACTTTCCAGAAACACAATTGTGATAATTCTTCACTTGAGAAACTTAAAGAGGATGGGAACTTACAATCATTCATTCTCATATATTTTTTAAAAATACAGATGGTTCCTTAAAGGCCTCAATTTGACAACAAAACACTTTTAACAAAAATTTAAGGAAATGTTTAGTGATGAGATTTATTACCAAATATCTAAATTCTAGTGACAGCCAATTTAAAAAATTGAGTTCATCATAAATTAAGTAAGCAAGCTACAGCCAGTGACTGGGAAAATCTGTCCCATGTCTCCACTTAGTTTTTCTCCTGTCACCTCTTTCCAAAGACACAGCACAGAGAGTTTGGGAAGTGTTTTTTATGCCAGTGAATAATGATGTGGGCTTATGGGAGGGTGAGTAAATTGCTTTTCTCAAGCTAGGTAAGTTGAATTATGCCTTTGATCGATAGTATCTGCATTTCTTTTTTCTTTTACTGTGGTAACATATATATAGCATAAAATTCTGTATCTGCAATTCTAAGTCACACCCACTTTTAAAAACTGCATAGCTAAAGATAGGTTGGGGCAATCTGGACTTGACTACTATCTGGCCACTCTGGGTCATCGTCAAGAGCGGCCATAGTGAAGCTGGTCAGAAGGAAATCCGGGGAGGGACCAGCAGAATCACCATTTCATCTTCACACACTCCAAGGAGGACACCGGTTTGCATGGCCTGCCCACCTCCTTAACGTGCATCACCCATCTGCCACAGCCGGACCTCTGGGTGTTTTCACTCAGAGACTTGTGGCCAGGGCGTTATTTGCCTGGGGGGAATGGCTACTGCCCTTCAGTCACTAAGTCCTGATTGACTCTTTGCAACCCCATGGACTGTAGCCCACCAGACTCCAAGGAGTTCTCCAGGCAAGAATACTGCAGTGGGTTGCCATTTCCTTCTCCAGTAGGGGGATGGGAGAAGGGCTGATACAGAGGATTTCAAATTATGTTCCACAAAGAACTGGTCTTTCAAGCAGAGACCATGTGTGAGCATGTCTTAGACTGCTGAGAGTCACTTCCACCAAAGAAGTGCTGTATTCTTATTCTAACATCTTAATGTTAATGAAGAAAGTTTTGTTTTTAATAAAAGGCAAAAGTGTTCTTGATGAAATGTTTAGAAGCTACCAATCTGTTTCCATACTGTAGTAAATTAACATCCGATTCAATTTAAGCCTTTTCCTATCCAAATTCATGGACACCATTGAGTCTATCTGCAGATGTAGGTGGCTCACAGCTTCCAGGCTGAGCCCCCTGTCTTAGGTCCACAGCTGACTGTTATCTGCCGAGAATCTTCCTCAGTACATGTTACCTGCCCTGTAATTCTACGCGATGCTGTGTTTCACGCCTTTGGGCTGTTTCTCCCGGGCTTCTTCTACCTGTTGGGTCACTGTCCCAGTGTGGTCCCCCTGGTCCTCTCCTGATGCCCTTCTCCTACCTATGCAGTCAGATGTCACATCCTCAGCAAGCCTCCCCTGACTCCTCTATCTAAACAGCAACTTCCCCCATCTGCTCACTCTCTTTCCTTCTGCCCAACTTTACTTGTCTTTACAACTGCGTTGAACTCTCTAAAATGTATATTAAATGATGCACTTGTTTGTTGAATCTTTCTTGCACTAGAATGGAAACCCCACCAATGCAGAGAATGTGTATGTCTTTCAGCTGTATCCTCAGTGCCAGACCATTCAATGGCTATTAGTCATATATAGAAAACCCATGATCCTACTTCACAACTTCTAGGGTTATTCATGCTCCATGTCATGCCAAGTCCTTCTTTTAGAGATCCCATTACAAAGCCATGAGGAGTTCAGCCTCCTTCCCTCAGAGAAAAGGAAATTCTGACACACACACTCCTGCCTTGCTTTTTATCAAGGATGGCAGGGCTCTGTTTAATAAGTAGACTCCCATTCACCTTATGCAAACAGTGATGAAACCAGGAGCTTTGTTACATTGTTAAAAGAATGCCTGGTTCTGCTTATTGCCTTAGCATCCTACAGTTACCAATTAAGGGGAGAAAAGACCCCTGAGATCTGAAATCCTGGGTCTCTACTGTGCCCCAGTCTCCTACAGCATTGTCCTTAAATTGCCCCAAAATAATTTTAAAATATTTCAATTTCTTACTCAAGCATCAAGTCAAAACCCACTTTAAGCACCAGTTTTAGAAAGAAAAATGTCTTTTCTTTCTTCTCTAGATCTTAAAATTACATTGCTTCACCAAAATGCCTTTAAATTCTTTACCCACAAAACTCCACAGACACTCAAGTTACACAGAAGCTTCTCTTTCTTCCATTCCCTGAATCACACTGACTCACCTCCCAAGTAGAATCCCAGCCTGACACACCTATCAATTACATATTTTATCTATCATCTACCTACCTACCTATATCTCTATCATCTATCTGAACATGACTACTGGAAAAACCATAGCTTTGACTATACAGACCTTTGTCTGCAAAGTGATGTCCCTGCTTTTTAATATGTTGTTGTAGCTTTCCTTCCAAGAAGCAAGCATCTTTTAATTTCAGGGCTGCAGTCACCATCTACAGTGATTTTGGAGCCTAAGAAAATAAAATCTGTCACTACTTCCACTTTTCCCTTTCTATTTGTCATGAAGTGATGGGACCAGATGCCATGATCTTTGTTTTTTGAATGTTGAGTTTGAAGTCAGCTTTTTCACTCTCCTCTTTCACCTTCATCAAGAGGCTATTTAGTTCCTCTTTGCTTTCTGCCATTAGAGTGGTATATCTGCATATCCGAGGTTGATAATATTTCTCCCCATAAATCTTGGGGATATTTTTCCCCACAGCTTATGATTCCTCCTGCCTGGTACTTCACGTGATGTATGCTGTATTGATAATTTTGAAATAGTCTGTTGTTCCATATCCAGTTCTAACTATTGTTTCTTGATCTGCATACATATTTCTCAGGAGACAGCTAAGGTGATCTGGTATTCCTATCTCTATAAGAATTTTCCACAGCTTGTTGTGATCCACACTGTCAAAAGCTTTAGCATAATCAAAGAAGCAGAAGTGGATGTTTCCTGGAATTCCTTTGTTTTCTCTATGACCCAACAAAGGTTGGCAATTTGGTCTCTGGTTTCTCTGCCTTTTCTAAACCCAGCTTATACATCTGGAAGTTCTTGGTTCATATACTGCTGAAGCCTAGCCTGAAGGATTGATTTTGAGCATAACCTTATTAGCATGTGAAATGAGTGCAACTGAATAACAATGAAAATCTATCTATCCATCCATCCATCTATCCATCCTTCCATCTATCTATTATCTCTTAGTTACAAACCACTTAGTAGTTTAAAACAATCATTTTCTAGTCCAAAATATCTGTCCCAAGATATTTATTAGCTATAAAGAAAAAACAGTAACTTTAAAATGAAGAAATCAGAAAGAAACCACCTTGATCAGTAGATTAGGGTGAGGAGCAAACTTCAAATGCTGCACTTTCTGATATGTTGAAGGGAAAAGGGCTTCACATCATTCATAAAGTGCAAAATCTCAGCCAAACTCAAACTGAGGGACTTTTTGCAAAATAACTGACCAGTCCTCTTCAAAAGTGTCAAAGTCATGAGAGAAAAGGATTGACTGAGGAACTGCTATAAATTAGAGGAGACTGAGAAAACAAAAACCAAACGCAATGTGGACCGTGGACTGGATACTGAAACATAAAAAAAGACACCAGTGAAAAAAAAGGGTGGAATTTGGTAGCTCTCCAGCTGATAGTGTCAATTTCCTGCCTCTGCTCACTGCAGCATGGTGACATACAATGATAAGATTAAGGGAAGCTCAGTAAGGAGTCTATGGACACTGTCTTTACTATTTTGGCAAATTTCACGCAAATATAGAATTAATTCAAAATTAAAAGTTAAAGGCATGAAGTGATGTATTGCATTTCACACTTTGGTTGCTGTCCTGGGTGATTCCTCTGTCTGACCTGGGCTCACAGGTGCGGTGGCATTGATCTGGTGGCTTGGCTGGATGCTAGCTCATCTGGAACAGGACACCACTGAGAATTTCTTATCATGGGACATTTCATCCAGGGCTGCTTCTTAATGTCGAGGTCTCAGGAAATACTTTCAAGGTGCCAAAGGCTTAAGCTATAAGCCTCCAATTTCCTACCCTTGGCAATTGTACATCAATTCTACCTCCTACTGTTGGTCAAGCAAGTCCTGAGTGAAGACCAGGTTCAAAGGATAGGAAAATGACTTCACCTGTGGGAAAAAGACCCTCCTCAGTGGCTCACTCGCATTTCAAAGGGCTGTGGACACAGGATACCCAAGGGCCTGATGACCACCTGGGCACCTCCCTCCACACTGCAGTCACGCCTGCCTCACTACCTGTAATCCTTGGGGAGTATGGGCATTCTCCCATCCCGAATCATCTTTCTTCATGCAAACATTCTCATGGAATAAAAATAATCCCATTTATGATACTTCTTACTGGAGAATATATTGTATGTGTGTATATGCAACAGTGTGTGGCCTGCGCTTTGTGTTTTAAAGCTTCTTTTATTTTGTGGAAGCAAACTTGATTTTCTCACCATTAGTTAAATTCTGCATGGATCATAACACAGATGGTTCCTATATGTGTAAGGATGAGGGCTGGGTTGGAGGGCAGGGAGTCACAAGTTCACAATTTCACTATCCTACTCACCAAAGATAACTCCAGAGAGAGGATCACTGAGTTTTCACCAAAATATTTATACATTTAAGTGGCCCAGTCTCCCTTTCTTCCCTAGGATTTTGTTGTGTTACATTCAGAAAATGTTTTTTTTTTAAAAAAAAAAAAAAAACAATATTGTCATATAGTTGATTTATAATGTTGTGGTAATTTCAGGTATACGGCAAAGTGAATTAGTTATACTGATACCTATATTTATTTATTTTCTGAGATTCTGTTCCCATATAGGCCACCACAGAGTACTGAGCAGAGTTTTCAGTGCTGCAAGCAGGTTCTTAATCGTTGTCTATTTTATCTGTAATAGTGTGTATACGTCAATCCCAATCTTCCAATTTATCCCTCTCCCCCATCCTCTGATGAACACAAGTTTGTTTTCTACTCCCATGATTCTACTTCTGTTTTGTAAATAATTTCATTTGTACCCTATTTTTTAGATTTGACATATAAGCAGTGATATTATATGATTATTTCTCCTTCTCTAACTTCCTTCACTCTGTATGGCAATCTTTAGGTCCATCTATTTTACTGCAAATAGCATTATTTTGTTCTTTTTATGGCTAAGTAATATTCCACACTGTGTGTGCCACTTCTTTATCCTTTCCTCTGTTGATGGATGTTTAGGTTGCTTCTGTGCCTGTCTGCTAAGTTGCTTCCATTATCATTGACTCTGCAACCCCACAGACTGTAGCCCATCAGACACCTCTGTCCATGGGATTCTCCAGGCAAGAATACTGGAGTGGGTTGCCATGCCCTCCTCCAGGGGATCTTCCTGACCCAGGGATCAAAATCTAGTTTCCTGAGTCTCCTGCATTGCACGTGGGCTCTTTACCCACTGTGCCACCTGGAAACTATGTCCTGGCTATTGTAAATAGTGCTGCAATGAACAGTGGGCACAAAAACAGAAATATAGATCAGTGGAACAGGATAGAATGATCAGAGATAAATCCATGCATCTATGGTCACTTACGGAGAAGGCAATGGCACCCCACAGTACTCTTGCCTGGAAAATCCCATGGACGGAGGAGCCTAGTAGGCTGCAGTCCGTGGGGTCGCACAGAGTCGGACACGACCGAAGCAACTTAGCAGCAGCAGCATGGTCACTTAATCCACGGCAAAGGAGGCAAGATTATACAATGGAGAAAAAGTAGTCTCTTCAATAAGTGGTGCTGGGAAAACTGGACAGCTGTATGTAAAAGGATGAGATGAAAACACTCCCTAAAACTATGCAAAAATAAACTCAAAATGGATTAAAGACATACATGTAAGGCTGGACGCTATAAGGAAAACATAAACAGGACACTTTGACATAAATCACAGAAGGATCTTTTTTGATCCACCTCCCAGAGTAATGAAAATAAAAATAAAAATAGACAAATGGGATCTAATTAAACTTAAAAGCTTTTGCACAGCAAAGGAAATCATAAACAAAACAAAAAGTCTTCAGAATGAGAGAAAATACTTGCAAATGAAGCAACAGATAAGGAATTAATCTCCAAAATATTCAAACAGCACATGCAGCTCAATATTAAAAAAAAAAAGGAGCAAATATCCCAATCAAAAAAAGGGTGGAAGATCTAAATGAACATTTTTCCAAAGAAAAAATAGAGATGGTCACAGAGCACATGGAAAGATACTCAACAACGCTAACTATTGCTGTTGTTTACTTGCTAAGTCATGCCTGACTCCTTGACCCCATGAACTGCAGGCAGCTAGATTCCTCTGTCCATGTGAATTCCAGGCAAAAATACTGGAGTGGGTTGCCATTTCCTTCTCCAGGGGATCTTCCCTACTCAGGGACTGAACCTGAATCTCCTGCATTAGCAGGCAAATTCTTTAATGCTGAGCCACCAGGGAATATTTACCCATTGTTGGAAAAGTGCAAATCAAAACTACACTGAAGGATCACCTCTCATCAATCAGAATGGCTATCATAACAAAATCTACAAACAACAAGTACTGAAGAGGGGTGGATAAAAGGGAACTGTCTTACATTGTTAGTGGGAATGTAAATTGGTGCAGCCACTATGGAGAAAAGTATTGAGGTTCCTTAAAAAGCTAAAAATATAGTTACCATATGATCCTGTAATCCCACTCCTGGGCATATACCCAGAGAAAACCACAATTCAAAAAGAAAATATTTTGCTTTAAGTAAAGTCATATGGTGGGTAAAAATCAACTAGTAACTGAACACAAAAATGGAAATCAATAGTTTTCTATAGAACAAGGAGGAAATAAAAAATTGGAAAGAGAATTCATTATCTATGTTCAGAGTAGTCAGAGTTGAGAAGAAATCTACCTGTGGTTAAATAGACAAGGGCAAATGATGTGTCTCACAGAGGATTGTTATTTGTGATTTGATACATAAAGGGGTATTATACTCAGAGCTTCCAATTATGAGCCCTTATGGAAAATGGCAACAACACACACTTTATTTTAATTGAAATTGGTGTTCAAATAGAAAATAAAAGTGAATTCTATCAAAAGATCTGCATTTTTGGTCTGTCTGAGCCCAATAACAAGGCTAATGCATTTCCACTTGTCACTGTATGTTTTGATGTTACTTAAAAACAGACTCCGTCTGACATTACTTTCATGCAAATAGAACAGCAATTTCTACTTTGGTCTAAGTCTCCCCAAGAGTTAATCCATCAGGAACATCCTGCCTCATCTGTCTTCCAGACACAGAATGACAAAAAGTAGAGTCACAGATAACCAATGAGACCCCAAGCAAATCTGTGCTCTTCAATTCTTTTGAAACTTTGAAATCAGGATAACCTTTCCAAGGAGAAGTACCCCTCATTTTAAATTATGTTACTATTTTTCCAAGATACCACACTTCATTTATGTCCTTCGCCTGAAAAACTGAAACCCTTTGAAACAGGAAATGAAAAAAGCCCCCTGCTTTCAGTCCAGGAGCTGGGAGATGGGAATCTTGTCATATCTTCTAGCTGCTCATACAGTGAAAGGTCACAATGTAAAGATGTAAATAAATGCACTCGTGGATGTAACAGAGGAAGGGAAGGTGGGGTGGGCTGAGGAAGTAGCCCTGACATATATGCTCTACTGTGTGTAAAATGGGCTTTCCAGGTGACACTAGTGGTGAAGAACTCGCCGGCCACTCCTGGCAGGTGTAAGAGACCTGGGTTCAATCCCTGGGTTGGGAAGATCCCCTGGAGGAGGTCACGGCAACCAACTCCAGTATTCTTGCCTGGAGAAGCCCGTGGACAGAGGAGCCTGGAGGGCTATAGTCCTTTTAGGGTTGCAAAGAGTTAGACGCGACGGAAGCGACTTTACATGCATTCATGCATGTGTAAAACAGCCAGTGGAAATTTGCTGCATAGCGTGGGGAGCTCACCTAGGTGCTCTGTGATGACATAGAGGGCTGGGGTTGGGGGTGGGAGGGAGGCTCGGGAGGGAGGGGATACACGTATACGCATAGCTGATTCATGGTGTTGTACGGCAGAAACTAACACAGCATTGCAATACAATCATACTCCAATTAGAAAAAGATGTAGGTGATTTTGATGAGATAAAACTTTCCATGGCTGAGTGTATAGATTTGAATATTATATAAATGTGTGTGTTACCATTAAGAAAAATGACTAAATCAACACAATGAAAAGCTGTTATCAACAAAGCATGGGGAGATTGAAGGACTAGTCTTTGACCAACTAGAAATAAGAGAATTGTCAAGTGGAAACAATGGAGAATTTAGACTAGAAGACATAGGTCAACCACTTCTTTTTATAACCTGAGAGTTTTGACTTCATTGAGCCTCATTTCTGCTTCTGTAAAAGTAGGGATAAAATGTTATTATTTATATTTTATTAGAAAGGCCAAAATAAATGAGATAGATGTGTTATATGTGAAAGTATTTCTGTTCTCACATTGAACGTTGAATAATATTAGAAGCTTTTCCTTCTGCCATTAGGGCTCCTTAGTTTATCTCTATTCAATTCTAGAGTCTCACATTTTATTCTTCATTCTGTGGTGGAGCCTGCCTTCAGTGTGAGAAATTAAGACTTTCTTGAATCACAGGAAAGGTTTTATAGACAAAACATGACTAAAAACTAAAGTGACAAACCTACATTTACACCGGAAGTTTGCCATACAAAGCATAGTTCTGTTGGAGAACTAGACACAGATTTTGGTGAACTGCCAACCTTTAACAACTTGAAAATTTTAATTTTCAGAGTACAATACCCATCTGTGGCCTGGTCTTTCAATAAACTTTTATTGAGTGCCTACTGTGTGCCTGAAGCTGTATCCAAAAAAGTTCGTGATTAGAACACAATGATGATAGTCACTCAGTCGTGTCCGACTCTGTGACCACATGAATTGTAGCCCACCAGGCTCCTCGGTCCATGGGATTTTCCAGGCAAGAATACTGGAGTGGGTTGCCATTCCCCTCTCCAGGGGATCTTCCCAACTCAGGGATGGAACCCAGGTCTCCGATATCGCAGGCAAATTCTTTACCACTTAAGCCACCAGGGAAGCCCAGAAGGCAATGAAATGGACTTCTAACTGGATCAGTTTAATCAAAAGTCAGATCCAGATTAAGGGGAAGCTAACATAACACAGGTATTTTTGCCTGGAGAATTCCCATGGATAGAGGAGCCTGGTGGGCTACAGTCCATTGGGTCAGAAAGAGTCTGACACAACTGAAGCAACTTAGCATGCACTCATGCACCCAGTGGGCATCACCAACCACTGGTTCCAAGGTGATCAGATCACAAACTCTCTGTTCAGTTCAGTCACTCAATCATGTCTGACCCTTTGCGACCACATGGACTGCAGCACACCAGGCCTCCCTGTCCATTACCAACTCACAGAGTTTACTCAAACTCATGTCCATTGAATTGGTGATGCCATCCAACCATCTCATCCTCTGTCATCCCCTTCTCTTCCTGCCTTCAATCTTTCCCAGCATCAGGGTCTTTTCCAATGAGTCAGTTCTTCGAATCAGATGGCCAAAGTATTAGAGTTTCAGCTTCAGCATCAGTCCTTGCAATGAACACCCAGGACTGATCTCCTTCAGGATGGACTGGTTGGCTCTCCTTGCAGTCCAACGGACTCTCAAAACTCTTCTCTAACACCACAGTTCAAAAGCATAAATTCTTCGGTGCTCAGCTTTCTTTATAGTCCAAATTTGACATCCATATATGAGGAAAAATCATAGCTTTGACTAGATGGACCTTTGTGGGGAAGTAATGTCTCTGCTTTTTAATAAGCTGTCTAGGTTGGTCATAACTTCTCCCAAGGAGCAAGTGTCTTTTAATTTCATGGTTGCAGTCACCATCTGCTGTGATTTTGGAGCCCCCCCCCCTCAAAAAAATAATAAAGTCTCTCACTGTTTCCATTGTTTCCCCATCTATTTGCCATGAAGTGTTGGGACCAGATGCCATGATCTTAGTTTTCTGGATGTTGAGTTTTAAGTCAACATTTTCACTCTCTTCTTTCACTTTCATCAAGAGGCTCTTTAGTTCTTCCTGGCTTTTTGTCCTAAGGGTGGTGTCATTCTGCATATCTGAGGTTATTGATGTTTCTCCCAGCAGTCTTGATTCCAACTTGTGCTCCATCCATCCCAGCATTTCTCATGGTGTTCTCTGCATAGAAGTTAAATAAACATGGTGACAATATACAGCCTTGACGTACTCTTTTCCCTATTTGGAACCAGTCTGTTCCATGTCCAGTTCTAACTGTTGCTTCCTGACCTTCATAGAGATTTCTCACAAGACAGATCAGGTGGCTTGGTATCCTATCTCTGCAGAATTTTCTGCAGTTTGTGGTGATCCACACAGTCAAAGGCTTTGGCATAGTCAATAAACAAGAAGTAGATGTTTTTCTCGAACTCTCTTGTTTTTGATGAGCCAACGGATGTTGACAATTTGATCTCTGGTTCCTCTGCCTTCTCTAAAACCAGCTTGAACATTTGGAAGTTCATGGTTCACATACTGTTGAAGCCTGGCTTGGAGAATTTTGAGCATTACTTTGCTAGCGTGTGAGACGAGTGCATTGTGCAGTAGTTTGAACATTGTTTGGCATTGCCTGTCTTTGGAACTGGAATGACAACGGACCTTTTCCAGTCCTGTGGCCACTGCTGAATTTTCCAAATCTGCTGGCATATTGAGTATAGAACTTTCACAGCATCATCTTTTAGGATTTGAAACAGCTTAACTGAAATTCCATCACTCCCACTAGCTTTGTTCCTAGTGATGCTTCCTAAGGCCCACTTGACTTCACATTCCAGGATGTCTGACTCCAGGTGAGTGATCACACCATCATGATTATCTGGGTCATGAAGATCTTTTTTTGTATAGTTCTTCTGTGTATTCTTGCCACCTCTTCTTTATATCTTCTGTTTCTGTTAGGCCCATGCAATTTCTGTCCTCTATTGTGCCCATCTTTGCCTGGAATGTTCCCTTGGTATCTCTAATTTTCTTGAAGAGATCTCTAGTCTTTCCCATTCTGTTGTTGTTCTCTGTTTCTTTGCATTGATTACTGTGGAAGGCTTTCTTATCTCTCCTTGTTATTCTTTGGAACTCTGCATTCAAATGGGTATACAGTCCCTTTTCTCCTTTGCCTTTTGCTTCTCTTCTTTCACAGCTATTTTTTCTTTTTTTTTTTTTTTAATTTTTTTATTAGTTGGAGGCTAATTACTTCACAACATTTCAGTGGGTTTTGTCATACATTGATATGAATCAGCCATAGATTTACACTTATTCCCCATCCCGATCCCCCTCCCATCTCCCTCTCCACCCC
>NC_057395.1:14336803-14558642 GCF_019320065.1 Cervus canadensis | reverse complement strand
TGTTAGGTGTCACCTTGGGCAGCCTGTATGTTGACATTCGGGGCTATGTTCCTGTGTTGCTGGAGAATTTGCGTGGTATGTCTTGCTCTAAAGCCTCCATACCTACACTGAAACCAACCACCACCCAAGAGCCAGTAAGTTTTAGAGCAACACAGCTATTTTTAAGGCCTCCTCAGGCAACCATTTTGCCTTTTACATTTCTTTTTCTTGGGGATGGTCTTGATCCCTGCCTTCAATACAATGTCAGAAATCTTCATACATAGTTCTTCAGGCACTCCATCAGATCTAATCCCTTGAATCTGTTTGTCACTTTCACTGTATAATCATAAGGGATTTGATGTAGGTCATACCTGAATGGTCTAGTGGTTTTCCCTACTTTCTTCAGTTTAAGTCTGAATTTGGCAATAAGGAGTTCATGATCTATGCCACAGTCAGCTCCTGGTTTTGTTTTTGTTGAGTGTATAGAGCTTTTCCATGTTTGGCTGGAAAGAATATAATCAATCTGATTTCAGTATTGACCATCTGGTGATGTCCTAGTGTAGAGTCTCCTCTTGTGTTGTTGGAATAGGGTGTTTGCTATGACCAGTGCGTTCTCTTTGCAAAAGTCTACTTGCCTTTGCCCTGCCTCATTCTGAACTCCAAGGCCAAATTTACCTGTTACTCCAGGTATTTCTTGACTTCCTACTTTTGCATTCCAGTCCCCTATAATGAAGAGGACATCTTTTTTGGGTGTTAGTTCTAGAAAGTCTTGTAGGTCTTCATAGAACTGTTCAGCTCAGTTTCTTCAGCATTACTGGTCAGGGTGTAGACTTGGATTACTGTGATATTGAATGGTTTGCCTTGGAAATGAACAGAGAGCATTCTGTCATTTTTGAGATTGCATCCAAGTACTGCACAAACTCTAAAGCACTTCAAACACATGATTGTCAGGTTAGTGATTTGACTTGTGTGATGGCCGAAGCCTTCCCCTGAAGTGACACTACTCTGTAACCACTTTTGCTTTAAATCAGAATTTCCTAGCAAAAGCACAACATCTTCCAACAGGTAATGTGTTCCTTTGAGCTTTCATAGCATTGTCAACACTAGTACCCGTTCAGCCTGCCCCTACCATGGTCTCTCTGACCACAATATTTAGGTTAGAAATCATGCTCCGTGTGTTAACAGATCACATTACTGGATAAGTATGCAGATGGATCTGTATGAAGTATCTCTCATTGACACAAAGAACTTTGTCATCTAAACAATACAAGGATTAGGCTTTGCCTTTCACTGGAGCATTTCCCTATAGGAAATGAGTTTCATCACTCATTTCTATCAAAGTCAGGGACAGCTATTTTCTCAGCCAGGCCTATTTATTTAGTAAGCAGCATGGTGTTGCCTCATAATCACTGGAAAGACAAGCACTGTTGCTAAGCCCCCTCACTCACTTCCCTCATCTGTGTGTTATTACACCATCTTTGGGCAGCTCACTCTTTCAATTAGGGAGTTTTGGCATAGACAGACCGCTGGGGCTGAGGACAGGATTGGCATACATCTTGGCATTGGGTCCATAGCAACTAGTGAGCAAACATCCTTTAAGCAGATTCTACCAAGAGGGTATTGAAAGGAGTTCCTCTGTGTAACTGAAGTTGTAATTTACTACTCAGCACTTTTCACACTATAACTTTCAGGCAATGTTTTTTATCAGGAATTAAATTGTAATTGTTCTTTCAACAAATAGTTACGTAGAGAAGCAGCAGTGTCTACCCGTCTTACTGCCATGTCCTGCACTAAACCTGGCAGTTGACCTCTTTAGTCCCACATCCTTCTTATTCTTTGGTCGATAAAGGCATACACTGGACAGTGGAGCTCGTCACTCTCAAAGGCTGAGCTAACACTTATTAAGCTCATCTGGGTGCTGAGTGCTGTGCCAAATCCCCCCCCCAAACACCATCCCAGTGAATTTTCTCAGTGGTCCATTATCTTTATTTTCCAAATTAGAAAGGGAAAATGGAACACCTGCTAAGTCCTTAGAAGATTAAGCACATGTGAACCTTGTCTCAGAAATCAGCTAGAAACACCCTATTCATAGTGCCAGAGAGAAAGAACACACTCAGTTTCAGATTCATATAGAAGGCTGTTCCCATCCTACCCCACACACTTCATTTTCAAAAAAAAGAAAAACTTGAGCATAGCCCTCCACCAGTTAAATAGCGGCCAGCCTATGTGTTGATTTGGAGAGACAAAGCAATGAGAAATCTTGCCGTATTTTGTTTCTCCGTGGTTCCAATAACCCTGGGTTATTATAGTTATTTTTGACCAAACTTCTCCCTCTTTTGCTTTCATGAGTTCCAGTGAGATCTCCCAACACTCTATGAGTTTTCTTGGGGTAGAAACTGTGTCTTATTAATTTGCATTCCACCAGCTCCTAGTTTAAAGTCTGGTTTATACTCTATGTACCATAAATATCTGGTGAAATGAACTTGAATGTATAAAAACTTCTACCTGATTTGAGTGCTTAAAATTACTTAACATGGGGCAAGGACTTTTCATTTTACAGTGAAAGATAAGGCTTAGAAGAAATGATTATCACAAAATTTAGGGTACATGTTACCTTTAAATGGAGGAGAGCACTCCCATGGGCAAGGGGCACACAAGGGAGTTTTGAAGTACCGGTAACATTTTATTTCTTGAATTGTGTAGTAGATACACAAATGTTTAATTGCTATCATTCCTTAGATTTTTGCACTCTTCTGTATGCTTTATGAACCGTATGAAACATATGTGTATAAAAGTAATGAAACAAACAGAAAAGTGCTTGCACATTTTAAAGAAAATATAAGCCAAACACTTGTGTAACCACTAAGCCACTTATGCTTCCACCAAGCTAAAAAGGAAAAAAATGACTCAAATTAAAATATACCTTGGTAAAGCAAAAATGTGCCTTAAATTTCTGTGTCAACACACATATTGGACTGGGCAAAAAGCTCCTTTGGGATTTTCCATAACATCACCACTTGAAAGCCAATTCTCAAGAGACAAGTTTGGTGGACAGGAAAGTTTTGTTTGTTCTGGATTCTGGCAATCGGGGGAAAGTGGAATGATTTCCAAAATTCAACTCCCCACTGCCCAGTGGGCAAAACTTTCACAGGGGGAGTGTCAAGGGGAATAGGTGGAAGGAGGGCTACATGCAGAGACAGTACAGTCAGCTCTGTCATCTGGAAATTGGTCCTCAGTGGTCTGAACAGTGAGCATCATCTTGTTTTAAGCACAGTTAATCTTCAGTTCCAGGACTGGTCTGTTCCCATTTCTTTGAGGATAGTTCTTGTGATGATGGCTGTTTATGTCATGCCTACAATCTGGTCATCACACAGTCCTTCCACTTGGTGGGAGTTTCAGTATCTACAAGACAACTCACAGGATGTGGCTCGGGATATTATCTGTGGCCCTTGAAACAGGAACTAACGGTTCTTGACTTTGTTTAATAGCGAAGCTATTATTATTTGGTCTTGTCTGATTGCTTTCCTTTGCTTCTGCAGTCTCTCTCTTCTTTGATTAAATTTATTCCTAGGTTAACGTTCTTCTATGGACAAAAGGCAGGCAGAGGACATTGCAGGAGGTGGTTTCTGTCCTGGGAAGGCCCATAGAGTCTTGCTCTGTTTCACTGCTCAGTCCGCATGACTCACAGAAAGATCTGTCTCCCCCTCAGCATGATAGCTGCTCTCTCCTCATAGTGGAAAAAGGAGTTTATTGCCACTGTTCAGTCACTAAATCATGTCCAACTCTTTGAGACCCCATGGACTGCAGCACACCAGTTTTACCTGCCCTTCATCATCTCCTGAAGTCTTCTCAAACTCATGTCCATTGAGTTGGTGATGCCATCCAACCATCTCATCCTCTGTCACCCCCTTCTCCTCCTGCCCTCCATCTTTGCTAGCATCAGGGTCTTTTCCAATGAGTCAGTTCTTCTCATAAGGTGGCCAAAGTCTTGGAGCTTCAGCTTCAGCATCAGTCCTTCCAGTGAATATTCAAGGCTGCTTTCCTTGAGGATGGACTGGTAGGACCTCCTTGCTGTCCAAGGGACCCTCAAGAGCTTTCTCCAGCACCACTGTTTGAAAGCATTGATTCTTTGGCACTCAACCTTCTTTATGGTTGAACTCTCACATTCATATGGAAAAAAGAGAATGGAAGTCAAATTTGAGGGGGAGAGGAGGTAATGCTGGATGAGGGCATTGTTGGTAGGTCTGTTGATTACAGTGCAAAGTCATAGATCTTCCAGATTTAACACTATGACACCTAGATACAGCTACAGTTCGGTTCAGTTCAGTTCAGTTGCTCAGTCGTGTCTGACTCTGCGGCCCCACAGACTGCAGCACGCCAGGCCTCCCTGTCCATCACCAACTCCCAGAGTTTACCAAAACTCATGTCCATTGAGTCAGTGATGCTATCCAACCATCTCATCCTCTGTCATCCCCTTCTCCTCCCATTCAATCTTTCCCAGCATCAGGGTTTTTTCCAATGAGTCAGCTCTTCGCATCAGGTGACCAAACTACTGGAGTTTCAGCTTCAGCATCAGTCCTTCCAATGAATATTCAGGAATGATTTCCTGATTGACTGGTTGGATCTCCTTGCACTTCAAGGGACTCTCAAGAGTTTCTCTAACACCACAGTTCAAAAGCATCAATTCTTTGGTGCTCAGCATTCTTCATAGTCCAAGTCTCACATCCATACATGACTACTTTAAAAAAATTATTAGAATATAATTGCTTTAAAATGCTGTGCCGGTTTCTGCTGTAGGATGAAGTGAATCAACTGTATATACACATATATCCCCTCCCTTTTGGGCTTCTCTCCCACTACCCTCCATCCCACTCCTCCAGGTCATCACAGAGCACCAAGCTGACTCCTGTGTTAAACAGCAACTTCCCACCAACTATCTATTTTACACATGGTAGTTTATATATATCAGTCCAAGTCACCCAATTCATCCCACTCTCACCCTGCCTTCTTGTGTCTACATGTCTGTTCTCTAGATCTGCATCTCATAGTATTATTTAAATAAAAGAAATGATAGGAAGTGAAATCTTGGCATGTTTCACACAAGAATTATTGATGTATTATTGATATATCTATCACCTATATAAGCACTTCCCTTGTGGCTCAGCTTGTAAAGAATCTGCCTGCAATGCAAGAGACCTGGGTTTGATCCCTGGGTTGGGATGATCCCCTGGAAAAGGGAAAGGCTACCCACTCCACTATTCTGGCCTAGAGAATTCCAAGGACTATACAGTCCTTGGAGTCACAAAGAGTCGTTGGACACAACTGAGCAACTTTCACTTTCACCTTCATCACCTATAAAGGTTACTATATTTATAAATCAAACCTGGGCCAGAGGATGCTAACTGGTATTACAAAATGGTATTAGTGAACTGCAGTGGCTTGGCATTTGTCTTTTTGTTCTTCTGTATGAATTGTTTTATGTGACAGGCTGTGATTGTGCAGATCTGCACTCTGGAGCAAACCAAGGTAAAGAGCTGTCCTGCAGTTATAAAATGTCCACCCCTATTTGCTAAATGAATTCTTTCTGGAAGCTGACACTTCTGAGTCAGATGGTATTCTATTTGGAAACTTAATAGTTAAGTATTTTTTTCACCAGTGGATCAAGACCGATAATTGGGGATATTATTATCCTCTATATAGAGTTTGTTCTGTGTTCCCATGTTTAAATTCAGAAGGCCAATGGAATGGAAACATAGAATTAACCTGATTGCAGCAGAAAGCATTCTGGAGTGAAAACCTCTTATTCTTGTGGTTGGTCTTAATGGGGAATCAAATGTGATTTGTGTTGTATGCGGATGATTACTGATGGGTAATTATTCTAAAATATCTCTTTTCAAATCCTTTGCATGGCAATCAAGGAAGAATGTGAGAGGTTAGGCATTACATTTACCAGAGTTGTCAGTGGCATATAATTTCTTAATTATGCCGAAAAACGAACAGCAAATACCTGCTGAAGAAGTTCCTGCATTTTCTTTGTGAAATGGAGTTGGAGAGCACATGGGGCCCTGAGCATTCTTAGAGAGACTCTATGGTTTATAAGATGTATGTTAAGATTCTTTCTTTGTTCTAATCACTGTATGACTGAACCTCAGTTTCCTCATCTCTAAAATGGGAGTATTGTCAAATAGAAACCGTTTCTTCTCAGGGTTGATGTGTGAGTTACCTTAGGGAACAGTACAAACCATTCCTTGTGATTTCTCATGTATCTGTAATACAGAACATTCAAACAATGGTAGTGCTTGTTAGTGTTATTACTGTCAGCTGACCTGCCTCTTGAGAAACCTGTATGCAGGTCAGGAAGCAACAGTTAGAACTGGACATGGAACAACAGACTGGTTCCAAATAGGAGAAGGAGTACGTCAAGGCTGTATATTGTCACCCTGCTTGTTTAACTTATATGCAGAGTACATCATGAGAAATGCTGGGCTGGAGGAAGCACAAGCTGGAATCAAGATTGCAGGGAGAAATATCAGTAACCTCAGATATGCAGATGACACCACCCTTATGGCAGAGAGTGAAGAGGAACTGAAAAGCCTCTTGACGAAAGTGAAGTAGGAGAGTGAAAAAGTTGGCTTAAAGCTTAACATTCAGAAAACTAAGATCATGGCATCTGATCTCATCACTTCATGGGAAAGAGATGAGGAAACAGTGGAAACAGTGTCAGACTTTATTTTTGGGGGCTCCAAAATCACTGCAGATGGTGATTGCAGCCATGAAATTAAAAGACACTCCTTGGAAGAAAAGTTATGAGCAACCTAGATGGCATATTAAAAAGCAGAGACATTATTTTGCCAACAAAGGCCCTCTAATCAAGGCTATGGTTTTTCCAGTGGTCATGTTTAGATGCGAGAGTTGGACTGTGAAGAAAGCTGAGCACCAAAGAATTGATATTTTTGAACTGTGGTATTGGAGAAGACTCTTGAGAGTCCCTTGGACTACAAGGAGATCCAACCAGTCCATCCTAAAGGAGATCAGTCCTGAGTGTTCATTGGAAAGAATGATGCTGAAGCTGAAACTCCAGTACTTTGGCCATCTCATGCGAAGAGATGACTTATTGGAAAAGACCCTAATGCTGGGAGGGATTGGGGGCAGGAGGAGAAGGGGACGTCAGAGGATGAGATGACTGGATGGCATCACCGACTCGATGGACATGGGTTTGGGTAGACTTAGGGAGTTGGTGATGGATAGGGAGGCCTGGCGTGCGCGATTCATGGGGTCGCAAGGAGTCAGACGCGGCTGAGTGACTGAACTGAACTATCAGTATTAATACTATTCCTTGTACTAGTTTTGATCAAAGTTACACCTGATTCAGATGCAAATAGACTCAATTGAGATGAATGTCACCTTGTATTCATTTCATTTTAGAATTAAATCATGGACACAAAATTGAAAACAAACATGGGTTTTAAGATAAGTATTTTATTTTAATTTTTGTACTATCCATGTATTTGTTTGTTTGTTTTGGCTGTGCTGGGTCTTTGTTGGGGACTTGAACTTCTCTAGTTGCAGCGCGAACGCTTATTTGTGGCATGTGGGATCTGGTTCCCTGACCAGGGATGGAACCCAGACCCCTGCATTAGGAGCACAGAATCTTGACCCTCTGGACCACCAGGAAAGTCCCAGAGATGAGTATTTTAAAGATGATCAGAGAGGGTCTCTCACCACTTTTCCCTGAGAGGATCTCTTATTTGATGTGAGCTAACTTGCTTTTCAGCTTTTCTTTAGGGCAGTGCCTACTGTTTGAAAGTGGCAGCTACCTTAAATTGAATTAACATATTTGCTTAAAAATTTCAATCCTGCATCCTCTAATTTTGTGGGGAAAATATGTACCGTTTTGATCTATTATGAAGGCTTGTCAAGAACAGATGAAGGGTTGAGAATTGTGACTATATGTGTTAATTTCTTCTGAAAATGAAAAGAGTATGTCATCACTTTGCATCCTTTCTTAACTGTTCCCACAGAACCAGGATTCTGCAGGAGGCCTTCAACTCTCAGTGATGTTGATCTCCAGCTTTTTGGAGTCAAATTTATGGGCAGTGACAAGACAGAGGAATTTATGTACATGGTCCTATTGCTATGTTTGATTAGTTGGGGGGGGGGGGATAGCTAATAAAAAATAGATGTTTTACTTAATGAGGAGATCGCAGTCTGGAATACATTTTTAGCTGATTATACAATCTCTCTTTCACTCCCTTCCACCCCAGAAAACTGCATGAAGCTCAATGTGGACAAAGTGGCATCTGTCAGCTTTTCTGTCTCCAGGCTATGATACTCTACAGTCTCACATGGTAAACACCTGGTGTTTGAGGCCACCAAGTCATCACAAAACTGTCACCATTTACAATTTGCAAAAGCAGACATGCTCAGTCTCCTTCACTGGAAGAAAACCTTCACATCTCAGAGTACCTAGTAATAAACTATTGCTGTAAGAACAAGGAAAGCAAACTTGAGAGTGGGATTGGTGGTGTTGTCCACAGCAAAACTGAAGATAAACTCATGATGTCTTATAGAAAAAATAGTTGAGCCTCAAAGCATGGTCCTTATCATGATTTTTGATAATGTGAAAGTCATTCTTTGTTAGTAACATAGTTTCAGATTGTATGCTGCTCTGGAAAAAATGCTAAATATTAATTAATTTAATTAAGGCTGAGGAAAATAAACAGACATTTAGCAACATGTAAGAGAAAATCATGCATAGAAAATTCAATTTCAACTGGTTCAATAAAATACATTATGGTGTAGATTTTTTAAAAGATGTATATATTTTTACGGGGACTGCTCTTCACTGTGGCGTACATGCCTCTCATTGCAGTGGCCTCTCTTGTGGAGCACAGACACTAGTTGTGAGGGCTTCAGTAGTTGCAGCAAATGGGCTTAGTTGCTTCATGGCATCTGGTATTCTCCCAGACCAGGGATCGAACCTGTGTCCCCTGCAACGCAATGTGGATTCTTAACCCCTGGACCACCAGGGAAGCCCTGGTATAAATATTTTAAATAAATAGGAATTTGCTAGAATGTTATTTAGAAACACTGAACTCCAGGATCAATTATCTGGATATTAAGCTCAGGAGGATGACAGCATATTAGTTTATATGCCTCCAGAGGGAAATACCTTCTGCTTTATGTGTACATTGCAATTATGGCTTCAAACAGAAAGTGGTTCTTTGGTGACTTCAAACATACATACTGGATCAAGAAAACTTCTGGAAACAGTAACTATGTACATTTATTGTATCCTAAGCATCTTTACCTCTTAAAGAAAGAATATAGTTTTGGATTTAAATGACTCTTACAACTTCTATTTAAAGTAAAAGTTCAAATGTTTTGAGAAAGTTTGATAACATTTTTCAGTGGTGTTTGGAAAGCTATTTGTTCATTTATTCCAGATGCAGGAATCTGACCCATTTTTTTCTCTCAATTTTCTCCTGTTTTGACATCATCTTGTAGAGGTCAAGGTCAACATAAAGGGCAAAGTAATACTCTGTATCTATTGCAACTCTGCAAATTGAAGGTAGTTGGAAATGTATTGGTTTTGAGTGTTACAAAAGAACCAAAATATGTACACCCACTCTCACATCTACTGAAGGAGAAAGATGAATATGTGAGTCCTTGAATATATGAGTCCTTGGTGCAAAATGAGCAGGCACAATGACTTCAACCCCTTGTGGTTAATGCCTCTCTTTCATTTCTAGGTCAAATCAAGCAGGATTGCAAAGTCCATTGCTTCAATTTTTGCAAGGTCTCCAGGGCTGCGGGTAATCAGGAAGTACCAACCACTCCTGGAGACATGTTGTTAAGTTGGATTTGCCCCATAGATCTTGTCTGGGGACAGATTCTTCTGTGAGACATACATAACACTCATGATCCTATCCTTCAACAAAGATTGATTCACGATGGTAGGGGCAGGTGGCTGTATCAGCACAATCATGACTATGATTCTCCGAAGCCTTGGAAGAATGAACGCTCATGGCTTTGCATAGGATCTTGCAGTAGGCTGTATGTGTGATGGCAGTTTGTGCCTCTTCCTTCAGCAAAGAGTTTCTGCTCTTGCTATGTGGGCAGTGACATAATCCCATTTTCCTATTCTCTGATAAGGATAATGTATCTAGAATTGCCTAGGTGAATGCCAAAGGAAACTTTATTACCCATTTATGGTCTAAAACTTGTGTCTATCATATTCTTTCTCTTTCTTTAGCCAGGCTCTTCCTCCTCTTGGCTGCATGGATCCATTTTGCATATATAATATCCCTTTCATTTAAGTTCCTGTTTCTCAAGTGGCTCCATTAGGAATTTAGAATTTCAGCCCCGGTGAGGTCTGCAAGGGAGAGGGGGAGGAGAGGAGGTTATGGTGAGAAGCGTGTGCATAGACTAGTGCACAGAATTAGTTCAAATTGTAGCACTAGGCTTACTACTAGTGTGACCTGGGGCTACTGGCTTGATCAGCAGGGGTGTCATAGGAATTACCTTTCATAAGAATCTGAGAATAAAATGCCTTCTTTGCCATAACTCCAAAGGAGATGAGGGCTATGAGAACTCAGAGCAGTCAATATTTGTCTTAGTGAGTACACTTAATGGATCTCCACTTTTCCCCTTTCTTGCTTCCCCTGCCATATGTCATTCTTGCCTTCAATCCTAGAACTGGATTTAAGAAATAACATCAAATTTCCTGCTTAGCTGAGAAAATGTGTCATACTTTCATTACATATGGCCTTACCATTTTCATCTCTCTCATAATCTGTTTTCTCAGCAGCCACCCACTCCAGTATTCTTGCCTAAAGAATTCTGTGGACAGAGAACGGGCTGCTGTCCATGGAGGCGCACAGAATCAGACATGACTAAAGCAACTTAGCATGCATACATGCATTGGGGAAGGGAATGGCAACCCACTCCAGTATTCTTGCCTGGAGAATCCCAGGGACAGAGGAGCCTGGTGGGCTGCCATCTATGGGGTCGCACAGTCAGACATGACTGAAGCAACTTAGCAGCAGCAGCAGCAGCTTCAGTTCAGTTCAGTTCAGTCGCTCAGTTGTGTCTGATCTTTGCCAACCCCATGGACTGGAGCTTGTTCAAACTCAAGTCCATCAAGTCGGTGATGCCATCCAACCATCTCATCCTCTGTTGTCCCCTTCTCTGCCTGCCTTCAATCTTTCCCAGCATCAGGTCTTTTCCAATGAGTCAGTTCTTCGCATCGGGTAACCAAAGTATTGGAGCTTCAGATTCCATATCAGTCCTTCCAATGAATATTCAGGACTGGTGTTCTTTAGGGTAGACTTGTTTTAACTCCTTGCAGTCCAAGGGACTCTCAAAAGTCTTCTCCAATACCACAGTTCAAAAGCATCAATTCTTCGGTGCTCAGCTTTTGGTCCAAAACTCACATCCGTACATGACTACTGGTAAAACTATAGCTTTGACTAAATGGACTTTTGTCACCAAAGTAATGTCTCTGCTTTTTCATATGCTGTCTAGGTTGGTCATAGCTTCTCTTACAAGGAGCAAGCATCTTTTAATTTCATGGCTGCAGTCACCATCTGCAGTGATTTTGGAGCCCAATAAAATAAAGTCTATCACTGTTTCCATTGTTTCCACATTTATTTGCCATGAAGTGATGGGACCAGATGGCATGATCTTTGTTTTTTAATGTTGAGTTTGAGGTCAGCTGTTTAACTCTCCTCTTTCACTTTCATCAAGAGGCTCTTTAGTTCCTCTTCACTTTTTGCCGTAAGGGTGGTATCATCTGCATATATGGTGTTATTGATATTTCTCCTGGCAAATCTTGATTCCATTGTGCTTCATCCAGTTCAACATTTCACATAATGTACTCTGCATATAAGTTAAATAAGCAGGTGGGCAATATATAGCTTTGACATACTCCTTTCCCAATTTGGAACCAGTCCATTGTTACATGTCCTGTTCTAACTGTTGCTTCTTGACTTGCATACAGATTTCTAAGGAGGCAGGTAAGGTGGTCTGATATTCCCATCTCTTTCAGAATTTTCCACCGTTTGTTGTGATCCACACAGTCAAAGGCTTTTGCCTATTCAATAAAGCAGACATAAATGTTATTCTGGAATGCTTTTGCTATTTTGATGATCCAGTGGATGTTGGCAGTTTGGTCTCTGGTTCCTCTGCCTTTTCCAAATTCAGCTTGAACATCTGGAAGTTCTCAGTTGAAACCTAGCTTGGAGAATTTTGAGCATTACTTTACTAGCGTGTGAGATGAGGGCAATTGTGTGGTAGTTTGAGCATTCTTTGGGATTGCCTTTTTTTGGGATTGGAATGAAAACTGACCCTTTCGCATCCTATGGCCACTGCCAAATTTTCCAAATTTGCTAGCATATTGAGTGCTGCACCTTAACAGTATCTCTTTTAGGATTTGAAATAGCTCAACTGGAATTCCATCTCCTCCACCAGCTTTGTTCGTAGTGATGCTTCCTAAGGCCCACTTGACTTCTCACTCCAAGATGTCTGACTTTAGGTGAGTAATCATGCCTTCGTATTTATCTGGGTCATGAAGATCTTTTTTGTACAGTTCTTCTGTATATTCTTGGCACCTCTTCTTAATATCTTCTGCTTCTGTTAGGTCCATTCCGTTTCTGTCCTTTATTGAGACCATCTTTTCATTAAGTGTTCCCTTGGTATCTCTAATTTTCTTGAAGAGATCTGTAGTCTTTCCCATTCTATTGTTTTCCTCCATTTCTTTGCATTGATCACCAAGGAAGGCCTTCTTATCTCTCCTTGCTCTTCTTTAGAACTCTGCATTCAAATGGGAATATCTTTCCTTTCCTCCTTTACCTTTTGCTTCTCTTCTTTTCTCAGCTATTTGCAAGGCCTCCTCAGACAGCCATTTTGCCTTTCTTTTTCTCAGGGACAGTTTTTATCTCTGCTCCTGTACAATGCCATGAAACTCCATTCGTGTTCTTCAGGCACTGTGTCTATCAGATCTAATCCCTTGAATCTGTTTGTCACTTCCACTGTATAATCATAAGGGATTTGATTTAGGTCATAAATGAATGGCCTAGTGGTTTTCCCTTTTTCAATTTAAGTCTGAATTTGACAGTAAGGAGTTCATGATCTGAGCCACAGTCAGCTCCTGGTCTTGTTTTTACTGCCTGTGTGTAGCTTCTCCATCTTCAGCTGCAAAGAATGTAATCAATCTGATTTCAGTGCCTACCCTCTGGTGATGTCCATGTGTAGAGTCGTCTTTGTGTTGTTGGAAGAGGGTGTTTACTATGACCAGTGCGTTCTCTTGGCAAAACTCTGTTGGACTCTGCCCTGCTTTGTTCTGTACTCCAAGGCCAAATCTGCCTGTTACTCCAGGTATCTCTTGACTTCCTCCTTTTGCATTCCAGTCCCCTATGATGAAAAGGACAGCTTTTTTTTGGTGTTAGATCTAGGAGGTCTTGTAGATCATCATAGAACCATTCAACTTCAGCTTCTTTGGCATTAGTAGCCCTTAAGGGGAACAAAATGCAAGAAAGGTAGTGGAGAAATGGGAGAAACTCATCACTCCCTGTTTATATTTCCAGTGGGAAAAACTAATGCTTTTACACATTAGAAATTGCCATTTGTTTCAATTACTACACGAACAGTGAAATTGTCAGCCCCTCACTTGTGTCCAACTCTTTGGACCCTATGGACTGTGGCCCACCAGGTTCTGTCCATGGAATTCTCCAAGCAGAATACTGGAGTCGGTAGCCATTCCCTCCTCCAGGGGATCCTCCCAGCCCAGGGATTTAACCCAGGTCTCCTGCACTGCAGGTGGATTCTCTACCATCTGAGCCCACGAGGGAGGCCCACACTACCAGTAAAGAATACCGTTAATAATACCTTTGCATTTGCTTATACTGATACTACTAGTTTCGGAGTTTTGTGAGTACTTTGTGTCAGAAAGCATACCCAGCACTTCGCATAAAAGCGAAGCTGAATGGTGGAACCAGCTCCCCCTGGGAGGCAGCATGCTGAAAACCTCCCTCTTTGGTGGCTTTCTTTTGCCTTCACCATTATCACTTCTGTTGTTGATGTAAGAAAACTAAGGTTGAGCTCAGGAGGACAGGCTTATCAAGGAAAACCTGGAAATTTTCTATTGATTCATAAAAAGGCATAACTGATCAGAGCAGTGGGTGATGACTATGGATGGGGAGGTATGCAAATCATGATCTTCAGAAGGAGAGAAACAACGACTAGAACCCAACCAGCCTGAGCAAATCCCAGACACTGCTCTGGACCCAATGCCTTTTCCTGGTCTCAGCTGTTCCTTCTGTGTTGTGACAAGTCACCACAGCCATGCAGACAACTTGGAGTGTCCCTAGGTCTGTCATGTGGCAGAGAAGAACTTGAAGCTAAAACACTAGATGATTTAATCACAATGATTGGAGAGGGAAGATGACAAGCTCAGCTCACTGATGTCATTAATACCCCAGGGATATTATGGTTTACTTAGAAATCTGGGGTCTAGTGAATGGTTGTCTGCAAAAAAAGGTGTGGATTTGCAAACAGAAAACTTATAGGCAGGATTTTTATTATTATTATTATTGAAGCATAGTTGGTTTTGGTTCAGTTCAGTTGCTCAGTCGTGTCCAACTCTTTGCGACCCCATGAATCACAGCAAGCCAGGCCTCCCGGCCCATCACCAACTCCCGGAGTTTACTCAAACTCATGTCCATCGAGTTGGTGATGCCACCCAGCCATCTCATCCTCTGTCGTCCCCTTCTCCTCCTGTCCCCAGTCCCTCCCAGCATCAGGGTCTTTTCCAATGAGTCAACTCTTCGGATGAGGTGGCCAAAGTATTGGAGTTTCAGCTTCAGCATCGGTCCTTCCAATGAACACCCAGGACTGATCTAATTAGGATGGACTTGTTGGATCTTCTTGCAGTCAAGGGGATTCTCAAGAGTCTCCTCCAACACTACAGTTCAAAAGCATCAATTTTTCGGTGCTCAGCTTTCTTCACAGCCCAACTGTCACATCCAAACATGACTACTGGAAAAACCATAGCCTTGACTAGACAGACCTTTGTTGGCAAAGGAATGTCTCTGCTTTTTAATATGCTATCTAGGTTGATCATACCTTTCCTTCCAAGGAGTAAGCGTCTTTTAATTTCATGGCTGCAATCACCATCTGCAGTGATTTTGGAGCCCAGAAAAATAAAGTCTGACACTATTTCCACTGTCCTCCCATCTATTTGCCATGAAGTGATGGGACCGGATGCCATATCTTAGTTTTCTGAGGTTTACAGTGTGCTAATTTCTGCTGAACTACAAAGTAATTTATATTTATCTTTAGGTACACACATATATGGGGGCTTCCCAGGTGGCTCAGACCATAAATAATCTGCCTGCAATGCAGGAGACCTGGGAAGACCCCTGGAGAAGGGAATGGCTACTCACTCCAGGATTTCTTGACTAGAGAAACGTGGATGGAGTAGCCTGGCAGGCTACAGTCCATGGAGTCAGAAAGAGTCAGATATGACTGACCGACTATCACTTTAATTTCATATATACATGTGTATGCATATACACATATATATATATACACATATATACGTATAGATAGATACATTCTTTTTTATATTCTTTTCCATTGTGGTTTGTCACAGGGCTTTTGTTTTCAGTTTTTAGTGGGGTGTAGTTGGTTTACTATGTTGTGTTAGTTAAAGCCGTACAGCAAGCATATATACATATATCCACTCTTTTTTAGATTCTATTCCCATATAGACCACTGCAGAGTACTAAGTAGTGTTTCCTGTGCTATACAGTAGGTCCTTATTAGCTAATACTCTATGTATAGTACTGTATGTGTGTTAATCTCAGCCTTCCAATTCATCCCTCCCTGGATCACCGGATATTGAATGCCCTACAGTAGGACCTTGTTTATTCATTCTCTATGTAATAGCTTGCATCCAGGCAGACTTTCACAATACAACATTTGAAAACTGCTGTTTCCTTTCTATTTTGTGCTTGAGATATAAATCTGTTTTTATTTTCACTTGTACAATTTGGTGCTGTAAAAAGGAGAAATGAACGTTCAACCCATTTATTCTTCTGCCAGCCTAGCCATATGGTAGCAGGGATCGTACCTTTTCAGTACAACCATAGAGACTAGCATTATGTTTCATGGATTGTTGAAATTTTAGAGCAGGATTTTCAAACATCAGAATCCCCTCAAAAGCTTGTTGAAACTGATTCTTGGGTTCCCCTCCTAGAGAACGTGATGTGGTACGTCTAAGATGATGCTTATGATTTTGCTTTTAAAAACATTTATAGTATGAATGAAGCTATGAGTATCTTCCATTGCAATCAGAGAGGATGTGTATGTTTGCACAAATGTGTATGTGCCATTCCTTATAGTCATGTTTTATGAACAATAAATCAACTTAGACATGAAAAAAAATAAATAAATAAAAAATAAAAACATTTAAGAAAGTTGGCTGTGCTCTGCAGCTTATGGGATCTTCGATTCCCAAGAAAGAATGAAGCCCATGCCCTCAACAGTGAAATTGCAGAGTCTGAACCACTGAACCACCAGAGAGTTCCCACAGTACTGTATTTTTAATGCATTCCCATATAATGTTGATGTTGCAGGTCTTTGGACACAACCTTGAGTAACACTGTCATAAAGTGCTACTGCACTGTGCAATTTTCATCTCCGTCTTGTTCTGGGAGATTCCAGTCTCAGTTACACTGTATTATTTGGGCAGAGAGACTAGGAAAATTGCACATCACATCCAAGCCCTCCTGGCCCCAGTAAGACCCTCTGGCAGTTTTTAGATGGCTGCTATTCAGAGTTCAAAGTCAATGTGACCTGAAAGGTAGGCACCCTTGGGAACTCTGAACAGGCTCACTCAACACCTCTGGGAGTAGGAGAGAAACGAGGTGTGTCAACCAAATCCTGAAAGTGGTTGGGGGTGTTTTGCAAGGAGCACAAGGCATCAAATGACAGGCCCGCGTGGTCTCATCCAATATAATTTCTTTCTGGTTTACAAGGTTAGTCATGCACACTGGGTAAATTAAAGCTTCAGAAGATATGCACATCTTTCAGATCTGGCTGGAAATTCACTCACACCCTAACTGATTCACAGTTTCATTCTGGGCCTGGCTCTGGCAGGTTGCTAAGTATTTAAGTATTTGTAAGTATTTATATATAAATATTTAAGCTTTTATGGAAAGGTGGGGCAAGATAAGCGGAGATGGGCATGGAGGTCAGATAAATTCTGGGTAAATGCTTCAAGTTCTCTGTTTCCTAATCTAAAAATAGCAATGGCAGTGATATTTACCTCACAGAGCTCTAGGAAGATTGGCAGGTGAGCATGTCTAAAGGGAGTCACTGCAGTGTCTAGATAGCTCCTTTGGCGGCTCAGTGGTAAAGAACCCCCCTGCCAATGCAGGGGACATGGGTTTAATCCCTGATCTGGGAAGATCCCCTGGAGAAGGAAATGCAACCTACTCTGGTATTCTTGCCTAGGAAATCCCATGGACAGAGGGGCCTGGCAGGCTATACAGTTCCTGGGGTTGACAAGAGTCAGACATGACCTAGTGACTGAGCAAAAACATGGCATCTGGAACATAGTAATGCTCAATTAACAGTTTTCTTTTCTTATTTTTTTTGTGTCTCCTGACTATTTTTAGAAGAGTATGGAGACTGAAGGAAGAAAATAAATATTAGGTTTTTAGAAATAGCAAAATGGTTTGTCTCCTGGCATAAGCTGAATTAGACTTATTCTATTTTTTAAAGGTTAGTGGAACTCCAAGGACTGGCTTAGAAATATAACAACTATTGGTGACAGAAAATCTATAAAATGGCATCATGTTCTCAAAGTAGAAGACATATCTTGGGTTTTAAAGATAACAGGTGGAATATAGATGGTAGATATTCATATAAAGCCTTTAGTAATTGTCAGTGGGCTATACCAGCATCTAAAATCAATATTTAGATTCAAAATATACATTATTGAGTGATTATGTACATAATCACTCATATATACATATGTATGAGGCTGGCATAATGCAGGATAGGGAAAGGCAGTGGAACTAGGGCTTGATTTTAATTTCAGCTCTGCCCCTAACCAGCCTTCTGACCTTGGGAAAGTCATTTAACTTCCTACTAACACACACACATCACCATCATCATCGAGGCTATACTTCATATGCTCAGTATCTCCATCCAGTGAAGTATTTCAAAGACAAAATCTAGAGGAAATAAAAGCTTTGACGTTGAGGTGCTGATCTTTATAGCTGTAGGCAGCAACTCTGAAGACAGAATATTGCTGAAAATCTTAAAATTACCTCGTTCTGAGGCTTCTCTGCTCACAGCAGGACATTAGCAGGAGGGTGGTCCCTAGATCCTCTCTGGAGGTCGGATCTCTACTATATTAGTGCCATGAAACTGAGGCTTTATCTGCCTGGTCAGTGCTGTTTCCCCACTATTGGCAGAGCCTGCCGTGTTGTTAAAACTCATCATTCGTAGCCTGGCTGAGGAAAATGGATGAATGGCAAAGAGTTGAAGCAATCCACCTCAAGAAGGCTGTCCCTGAGAGTTTACACAAATCAAATGGTGAAAATTTCCACCTTACCTGATTCTACTCAGACATAGCCCCGATTTCTGCCAGTGCCTGAAAGAGAATTACAATAATCATTCATGTCTCCTTGTGGAAATAAGATATAGCATTCATACTTTCCCAAGGTGTATTATCACACATATTTCATTTTGGAAAGATTGAAATGGAAAATTAGTAGCTGCACCAATGACTGATGAAAAATAGAGGCAAAGCATTTGAAGTCACGGAATATGAGACATGTTTTTCCATCATGATCAACTGTAAGTATGTAGTAGAAGGCTATCATGGAACCCACATGAAGCCACACCTATTGCCACGTTTTATTCAAAATGATCTTTTAAAATTTACTAATTCAGTTACTTTGCCTTTAAAATATACTCTGAATGCAAATTATGTAAATGATATTATGCTAAATAGTGTGGTGATAGATAATGCATGAAACAGTTTCTTCCTATAAGAACTGCACAGTCAGTTGGAGATGCAGACAAATGTACACTAATCTACACACGGAGGGTCTGACAGTGTCCGTCCTAAGTAGAGAGGGCTGTTATGAAAGCTTTCTGAAATGCGCAGATAAAAAAGAGCTAGAGTGATGGACATGAAAGATTGGGGAGGTGTAAAGGTATGTTATAATAAAGAGATCAAAGTTAAGGCAGAACAGATATGGGGATTGTGGGGTCAAATTAGTCAAAGACTCATGATGTGGAAAGGGTCAAGGGTCACCCAGAGATGACATTTACAGAGATGTCATTCACAGTGATGAAAAGTCATGGTAGTTGTTTAGGTAGATTAAAGGGGCACTATTTTTGGAGTTTAAAGAAGTACATTGGAACCCCAGCTCTGCCACATACCACACACTTGAGTCTAATCTATAAACATCAGTTTTCCAGTCTACAGAATAGGTTTACAGGTTTCATCTTAGAGGGATCTTCAAATAAACCAATATGGTAACATATGAAGCAATAAGCACATTTTTCAACACACAGGGTAGAAAGCAAATCTTAATCTGCTCTAATACATGAAACGAAGCTTATATCTGGGCATGAAAACAAAGGCACAGTGAGAAATTGACAGGTTTGGCTGAGGCATTTGGTTGAATTGGTTTGACAATGTTGAGTCAATGACACTACCTGCCTCCAAAAGTTCTGTAGGACAGATAATCAGAAAGCCAAACAATCCTCACAGTCATTCTTGGCCTGTTTCAACACAGTGTGTTTACCTTCCATTGGAATAGTTAAGCTGCTCAATGCGGAAGACTGAATCAGATAATACAGCCCTTGTTATTTTTATTTTTGGACCAATTCATTTTGGCTGGAGATATTGAGAAAAGTAAGCAAACAACTGCCAAATTTCCACTTAGCCTGGTGGAAATCTACACAGAGATCCCAGCTGTGAATGCGGGTGAGTGGGGGAGGAAGGGTGTTGTTAAAGGATGATAAAATTTCTAGGATAAGAGACAGAGGGCTCCTGGGTTGTCCTCCTCTTAGAGAATTTCCATCATGCACCATCAGAAAAATGTGTGCATCTGTCTGGGCTTCCTGTTTCACTCAGGATGCTATTATTTGCCAGCTCCTGGGATTCAGTTCTGCTTTTGCCTTCTAAATGACTTCTGAACCTGGTTCATGCTTTTCCTCACCATCTGATAATAACAATAACAACACCTACCAGCCAAGGCACATCGTTTTGCAGTTTACATACGTTTACTGAATGATTCACTTGAGTCCCCAAAGAACCATGGAAGGTTGGCATTGTTGTTTTCACTTTACAAATGTGGAAGAGGTTTAGTGGAGATAGGGGGAAATAGAGAAAAGAAAGAATATAAACCAAAGGTGCACATAGGAAGGCAGGCTCCTAGAAGTGAAGAAGACCATGAGAAGTCAGATAGTTCGTGGACAGGCTGTGTATCCTTAACCATGAGATGTGTGGTAGGTTCTAGGCTTGAGTTTTGCTCCTTTTTCCTTGACAATCACAGTCAGAGTTCAAGGGGTTCATGCAATTTTGAGGTGGCTAGAAAATGGCAATCTTGGGTCCTACATCCTACCACTTACTTGTCCCACCATCCATGGGATCTTATCCCCTCACCTAAGGCAGATCCAGCTTCAGCAACTTATACTCTTGGGTATAAGAAGGGTAGGAGGATATGATGATGCATCAGCAAAACATTTGGCTGTAGAAAAAGAACAAAGGCAAGGAATGGCAATGGGAGCAAAAAAAGAAAAGAAAAAGTGTCAAGGACTGGTCAAATAATAAATCTATTTCTGCTTACCAAAGGCACTTTCTGTGAACAAATGTGTTGTGATGTGTACTTCAGTCCTTAACGACACTGTCCATGTGGACTCGTTTCCTGAGTTCTTCTGATAGCTCTGAAATTTTTAAAACACCAGTTATCCTTCTGTAAACAACAAGGGCAAATGGATTCCAGGAAAGTGCTGCCTGAAGTTGACCTGATTCAGGTCCATAATAACTTACCACCCATTCATGGTCTTTGCATTGGTCTTCATGGCTTATATTTAATCTTTAAGCTTGTGTTTCTCACTCAATGCTTAACGACGGTGTGTGTCTCATCCCTTTGCATCCTTCCTTCACCTCTGTCCTCTTCTGTCCTCTGGTTATAAGATAAACGAAGGACAGATGGGGGCCCAGCCTGCAGATCTTTATGGTAGAATTGTTTTATATAATCAAGTCTGTCTTGGTCTGCTCAAGCTGCTGTAACAAAATGCCAAAGACTGAATGGCTTTAGCTTAAATACCAGAAATTAATTTTCTCAGAGTCCTAAAAGCTTGAAGTCCAAGATCAAAGTGTCAGCGGGGTTGGTTCTGGCAAGACCCCTCTTCCTGGCTTGCAGAGAACCTCCTTCCCTCTGGCTGTGTTTTCACAGGTCCTTTCCTCTGTGGAGAGATTGAGATCTCTGGTGTATTCTCCTCATCTTTTAAGACCATCAGTTCTATAAGTTTAGGGTCCCACACTTATGATCTTATTTAACCTTGATTCCTTACTTGGAGGCCCTATATTCAAGTACAGTTACATGTGGGGTTCAGTGGTCAGCATATGAATTTGGGGGAGGCATGATGACTCAGTCTATAACAACATTGGAAGACAAAAACATGACCCACAGATGATGTTCCTGAATATTTCATCTCAAAGATGCTGACACAAGCATTACTTTCCCCTTCCTGCCACCCCTCCCTTTCTATCTCAGCTTTTCAATGGATTCCAATTCCTCTTCCAAAAGCTCTACCAGACTTTTTCAATCTGAAATAGCCCAGAAGGGGGTGTTCCCTTGTGACAACCCCAGAAGCCTTCTTGGAATGAAGCAAGGACCCCTTGGTCAGCTAAGGAGGAAACACAAGAGTTTCAAAGCTCTCTGGATTTGGGTATTGATCTTCTTCTTTATTCATGAAAACAAAGAGAGCTGAAGGCAAGACAGGATCACTGGGCATGCAGTGATACTTGGAGGAAACAGATCCAGACACCGTGGGGAGGGAGTGGGTGGAAGGAAGGGGGTGGCAACAGGCGTGTGTGTGGGGACGAGGAGCCTTCATCTTGGGCTTGTGGTCCAGAGGCCAGGATCAGGCTGGGCCTCGGATTGGACCACAGGGAAAGGGGAGCAGCCCAGGTGCAAAACCGTTTTCTCTTGGGGAAGGGAAGAGGAGGCTCACAGTGCTGAGGGGAGCCAGGGCTCAGTCTAGAGCAGCGGGGTCTCAATAAATTCCTGCAGATGTTGGCTGCTGGCCCAGCGGTTTTCGTCAGCCCTTGTATTGGTCCAAGTTCTCCCCTGAAGGACTCACACAGCCTCGGTGTGTGGCTCTCTAATTTCTAGCTCACACTAGCCTTTAGACAAACAGAGTGGAGAAAGCATGTAACAGAAAAAGCTCTCTAACACAAGGTGCTAAAGCAACTATACGCCAATAAAAATTAATTTCAAAGAAGAGAAAAAGCTTTTGTCTCTCTTCAGTGATATGGATTACAGACCTCAGAATCATCTTCTCTTCCTTTAACCTTGGAGTGATAAAAGCAAGTGCTGACTTTAGAAAATGAATGGAGACAATAGTGAGACAAGAATTCCAGAAACATCTGGTTTTCATTCACTCTTGTGTTCTTGTCCCAATTCTACCACATTGCAGACAGCAGAATGCCCTGGAAGTCTTCTTAAAATGGCAGCATTTATTATTTAACATCTTTTCTAAAATGCATGACTCTATTTTGGGCAAATAATGAAATCTTTGATCATTTATATACACATGGAGGGCCAGAATCAATCTTTCTGAACGTCATTCTTATATAATCCCAGGGTCATAAATAAATAAAATAAGTGCAATATTTAAGATGCAAGTACATGCCTGCTCAGGTATAGCATTTCCTCTTGTTTTTGTACAAAATGTTTTATATAAGTTTATTCTATTACTGCCTTTTTCAGGATAGATTTTTCTAAAATAGAGAACAACAAATCTTGGTGGAGAGAGCTGGATTTTTTGCTAAGTAAACTTTGATTAGGTTGTGTCACTTTGATATGCTTTTTCTACCAGCGCCTTCTCGTCACTTTGCTTACAGGTGTCACTCTTGGTTAGCTCTCCTTCTCTGCTCTGCATTCTCCTTGTTAATCCCCTTTGCACTGTTGCCTCATCTCCCCGACCTGTGAATGTAGGAGTCTCCCAGGGCTCATGCATGTTTGCTATTAATTTTTTTGTTTGTCACTGTCTTTTCTGACTCTTGGTGACCCCATGGACTGTAGCCCACCAGGCTTTTCCATCCATGGGATTCTCAAGGCAAGAATACTGGAGTGGGTTGCCATTTCCTTCTCCAGAAGATCTGCCCAGCCCAGGGATTGAACTGGGGTCTCCCACAATGCAGGCAGGCTCTTTACCATCAGGAGAGCCACCAGAAAGGCCCTCCCTACTTATTCAATCTCCTCCGGTCCCTTTGCTTTGTGACCATTTTCTACAATTATATCCCCAGTCCCAAATTCCCCTACCCCCATCTTAAGCTCAGTTTTCCAGCTATCTGTTCAGTGTATCCACTTTGAGAGCTGAAAAGGCAGCTCAAACCAAAATTATATGATTGAATTCCCTCCCAAATCTGTTTCTCTTGTGGTCTTGTCCGTATCAGTAAATGTCAAGTCTCTGTTTCCATTTGCTTGGGTCAAATTCTTAGACTTATCCTTGACTTTTCTGACTCCTTACATGGAATCCATCAGAAAAACATGTAGCCTTAGCAGCAGGATTTATCTAGATGCTCAACACTTTTGCCCTTTGCTGTCATGAGCTGAGCCTGTACCATCAACAGCAATAGATCCGTAACTCTCTCTCCCTTGCCAGCCTCAACCCCTTACAGTCTGTCCAGCAAAGCTAGAGCGATTCTTTTAAGATGTGAATCCTATCATGTCCCATGTTATCTCAAACCCTCCACTAACATCTCAATTTATTGAAATAAAATCTTAGGGTCTGGAGTTCCCTGGTGGTCCAGTGGTTAAGAATCTGCTTGTCAATGCAGGAGACATGGGTTCAATCCCTGATCCAAGAAGATCCCACATGCCTTGGGGTAATGAAGCCTGTGCACCACAACCTCTGAAACCTGCTCTCTGGAGCCTGTGCTCTGCAACAAGGGAAGCCATTGCAAAAAGTAGCCCATGCACCACAACGAGAAAAAGCCCGTGCAGAGCAGTGAAGATTCAGTGCTGCCATAAATAAACAAAATTTAGAAAGAGTCTTATGGTCCTGTGAAACTCGTCACATGTTACCTTCCTGGGTTCAATACCTATCACCTTCCTCATCACCCACTCCAGTGCAGCCCAGCTCATCTCCCAACTGTCCCTTCACAATGGTCCTGCCTCAGGGCTGTTGCACTTATTGTTTGCACTCCCTGAAATTTCTTCCTCCAGGAACATGCCTTGTTCCTTCAGGTCACATAAGTCACTGCTTAAATGTCCCCTTATCAGAGACAGCTTCTCTGATTAACCTGTCTAAAGTTGAATCTCTTCCCCAACATCTCCACCCCTTCCCTGTCTCATTTTACCACAGTAGCCTTATTTCCACCTGGAATACATTTTCTTTCCTGGCGGCTCAGATGGTAAATAATCTGCCTGCCATGCAGCAGACCCAGGTTCGATCCCTGGGTTGGGAAGGTCCCCTGGAGAAGGGAATGGATACTCACTCCAATATTCTTGCCTGGAGAATCCCATGGACAGAGCAGCCTGGAGGGCTGCAGTCCACAGTACCACAAAGAGTCAGATACAACTGAGCAACTAACATTTTCACACTTTTCATACATTTCCTATTTATCTATTTATTGTCTGTGCTTAGTCACTCAGTCATGCCTGACTCTTTGTGACCCTATGACTGTAGCCTACCAAGCTTATCTGCCCATGGGGATCAAACCCAGGTCTCCCACATTGCAGGCAGATTCTTTATCTCCCATTATGGTATCAGGTCCCTGAGAAAATACACTTGGAGTGTTAATTCTTTGGTAAATCCCCAGTGTCTATAGTAGTGCCTAGTTCATAGTAGTTAATCAGTAAATGAATAAATTGGCCCATTCCTACATTTTATGTGTATCAGTCACAGTATTCTCACTGATAATAATGAAAAGCCCATGAGAAAGGAAATCATAATACCAGGCTTGGACAAAGAGATTTCTTAATTTGAGACTTTGAGCCTTGCTTCTCAAAACTGTGCCTCACTTGGGAGTTTAGCTTGTTAGAAAGACAGGGTTTGGGGTTCTTCTCAAGCCTATTGGGCTTCCCAGGTGCCGCTAGTAGTAAGGAACCTGCCTGCCAATGCAAGAGACATAAGGGATGTGGATTCAATCCCTGGGTCAAGAAGATCCCCTGAAGAAGCACATGACAACCCACTCCAATATTCTTGCCTGGAGAATCCCCTTGGACAGAGGATCCTGGCAGACTACAGTCTATAGGGTTGCAAGCAGTTGAACATGACTGGAGCAACTTACACACACACATACTCAAGCCTGTGAGAACAGACTTTTCAGTTAAGTTAGTTAATTCAAATCAAGAGATCATTTTAATTTTTCCAGACCTTAGTGGTGTTATTGGCTCCATTTATGGGCATCAGAAAGACTGTGTGTATCTTCTGTGATACACAAGATTTACACTACAATATTGAAATGGGTAAGGCTCAGAGATCTGAATGCTAACAGGATTCCAGATTCATGAATGCACAATGGAGTGAAAAGCAGTGTGAAGAGCGCCAAATGTACCTCTTTCTTTTCTCAATGAGACACTCTGTCCCATTTGGACAAGATCACAGCTAACCAGGCAATTGACACCAAGAGTCTTTCAGTATTGTCTGCCTTCCAGACCTGCAACTTATAAATGACTGGTAAATGAGAGAAGTGACTTGCATCACAGAAACTAAGATCAGGTACCCTGCTGTCATTCAACTTTTGACACAGGAAAGACCCTGCCCAGGAGCGTCTGCAAAGGCAAAACTATCATCCACAAGATCACGGTCCTCTGTCAAGAAGCTGGCTGCCAGTTTAAGACAAAACAAGAGCCACAGGCTCAGCCCTTCCACTGGAGTGGTCAAGAAGACAGGTACCTGTGTATCAGAGCTTGACATTCAGATGGGCAGAAGGGAGTCATATCCTTGCTTTTACCTTGTGCCCCGCTCCTCTCTCAAGTTGTCTTGCAAAGATCATCTCCCCTCCTGGTAGCTGCCATAATTAATGTATTATTATCTTGTCATTATTCAAAGTTGGTTTGCTAAAGTCTTCGGAACTTCCCTGACAGGGTGGTGATGCAAGGTCAAAAAATAAAATGTCATACTTATCTTAGGGTAGTTTTCCTAGAAGCAAAGCCTGAGATGGGGACTGGAATGCATGTAATCCATTGAGGAGCGTTCTAAGGAGGAGGGGTTGAGAAAAGCAGGGTGGGATGAGGAAGGAACCGTGCAAAGATGTGGGTTCAGCTGAAGCTGATTCCACAGGGAACTGTGTGAGATGCAGGGGCCCAGAGACTAGCTTTCACCTTGAGGCCAAGAAGCTGGTCACTGCTGCCTTCTTATCAGTCAGCTGCAAGTGTCTGCAGAAATTCACAGGGAGGCAACCCTGAGCAGTTCTCAGGATAAGAAAAACAGTAGTGAGCTGCAAGCAATCAACACTCACTGCAGCTGGGTGACGGGTGGGTTTATCATAGGTAAAAATCAACTTCTAATACTTATTAATTATTCATTCATAGACACTTTCTGAGGCATAGTTGCTTTATCTAGATTGGACATCTGGCTGGTTATTCTATGCTAACTTGCTTGAGTCGTGCCTGGCTCTGTGCAGTACTGTGGACAGGATCCTGCCAGTCTCCTCTGTCCATGGGCTTCTCCAGGCAATTGGAATGGGTTGCCTTGCTCTTCTCCAGGGCATCTTCCTGACCCGGGGATCAAACTGGGTGTTTTACGTCGTTTTCATTGGCAGGCAGGGTCTTTACCACTAGAGCCTCCTGGGAGGCCCTGGTTATTCTAAGGCAAAGAAGGAAAGCCTCCAATTTTAGATACTAACCTCTTTAATTATCACTTGCTGTTTCAGACACAAAGCAACTTTCAGCTCATTTTATCCTAATGACAACCCAGGAATGTAAGTGCTATTGTTATTAATTTTTTTTATTGATGAAAAAACTGCTGAACTAAAAGCTTAGGAAATTTGGCCAAAGTACACAACAGAAGCCTATGAGAGTCTAGGTAGTCGGACTCTAGATTCTTTGTTTGTAGCCACTTGGCTATGAGATACCTACTAAATTATCAACACTTTGAGGGTAGATGTGACACTGTTAAAAACTTACCCAATGCTTCACATATTAGAGGTCCCCATTTTGTGTTGGCTAAATGAACCAAAATGACCCAAATGAACCAAAAGAAGTAATAATAGATACTTAGAGGCCAAATTAGTGCTATTAATTGGTTTTAAAAAAATTGGTTTCAGATGTAAACATCTGAAACAAGAAGCTTGCTTCTTAATGCTACTTCCCCTACCCGCCAAAAAAATCTCATTAGCTGCTGTACAGTCCTATCACAAAACTCTATTTGAAGCAAGGTTAAAGTAGATTAAAGCATTATACAATGAAATTTGAGTCTCCCATCCAACCATCCTCATCATTATTATTCCCAAGAGGGACCAGTGCCAAAATATGCCTATGTGTATTGATATTTCCAGACGTCATTTCTCTGAGTGTACATGTACTACATATACTGTCTTCTACTTTGCCTTTTTTAACCTAAAACTGGATCTTGAAAATATTTCCCTATTAGCATAAATAGTTTTAGCTCATTAAAATAAAAGGCATACTAGTCCTTCTGAAGACAGGAGGGTAATTTATATAGATAATTTATTATACCTTTTCTCTTGTAGATGCTTAAGCTTTACTACTTCCAAATTTTCTGCTCACACAGATAGTGCTTTCCTTTTGGTTCAGCTGGTAAAGAATCGCCTGCAACGCAGGAGACCTAGGTTTAATTCCTGGGTTGGGAAGATCCCCTGGAGAAGGAAATGGCAGCCCATTCCAGTATTCTTGCCTGCAGAATCTCATGGACAGAGGAGCCTGACAGGCTGTTGTCTGTGAAGTCACAGAGTTGGATGTGACTGAGCACACAGACAGTGCTGGGGAGTAAATTCTTTTGCAAATTGCTTTGGTTTCATTTATGAGAGAGTATCTTGAAAAAATTTAAGAAGTAGAATTTTTAAGTTAAAAAAGTCTTCTAATTTTGAAAGCTATTGATAAGATTAACTGCAATCAGAATGTGCCAAATTTAACAATTTTGGAATCCTGTGGTGCATAAAAATGGAGTTTTCCCACATGATCATAGACAATATATATTAGCAAATATTTAAATTTTTATCACTCTTCAACTATTGCTAATTTTAGAACATGGTTACCTAATTTGCATTTCTTTAAAAATAAATGAAGTTGTACAGCTTTCCATAAATTAGTGGACAATTTATATTTCATTTTGTGGAATGCATAGAAATATTACAAACTCATTTTAATATTACATTGATCTGTCAAGAAAAAAACTTGGATGAAACTTTTTTAAAATTTTATTTCTTGTGGTATGAACATTTAACAAGAGTTCTACCCTATTAAGTTTAAAATCAGGAGTGGAGGGTCATCAAGAAAGAGTTACAGGCATTGAATCCACTGAACTTTAAAACCAAGGTCAAACAATAACAGTTATAGTGATCATAAAACTTTTTGACAAAGTAAATATAAAAATGTTAAATACATACGTGTGTGTGTGTGTGTGTGTGCACGCATGCGTGCGCACACTCAGTCATATCTGACTCTTTGTAAACCCATAGACTGAAGCCTGCCAGGCTCCTCTGTCCAGGGGATTTTCTCAGAAAAAATACTGGAGTGGGTTGCCATTTCCTCCTCCAGTGGATCTTGTCTGACAAAGCTTTACAAATAAGTGTGAGAAAAGAAGAGAAGCAAAAGGCAAGGGAGAAAGAGAAAGATATACCCAACAGAATGCAGAATTCCAGCAGTTCACGAAAAGAAATAGAGGAAAACAATAGAATGGGAAAGACTAGAGATCTTTTAAAGAAACTCGGAGATATCTAGGGAATATTTAACGAAAGAATGGGCATGATATAGGACAGAAGCAGTAAGGACTTAACAGAAGCAGAAGATATTAAGAAGAGGTGGCAAGAATACACAGAAGAACTTTACAAAAAAGGTATTAATGACCCAAATAACCACAACGGTGTTGTCACTCACCTAGAGCCAGACATTCTGGAGTGTGAAGTCAAATGGACCTTAGGAGTCAGTATTACAAACAGAGCTATTGGTAATGTAATTCCAGCTGAACTATTTCAAATCCTAAAAGATGATGCTGTTAAAGTGTTGCACTCAATATACCAGCAAATTTGGAAAATCAGCAGTGCCACAAGACTGGAAAAGGTCAGTTTTCATTTCAATCCCAAAAAAGAACAATGCCAAAGAATGTTCAAACTGCCACACAATTGCACTCATTTCACATGCTAGCAAGGTAATACGCAAAATCCTTCAAGTTAGGCTTCAGCAGTATGTGAACCAAGGACTTCCAGATGTATAAGCTGGGTTTTGAAAAGGCAGAGGAACCAGAGATCAAATAGCCAACATTCTTTGGGTCATAGAGAAAGCAAGGGAATTGCAGAAAAACTTCTGCATCATTGACAACACTAAACCCTTCAACTGTATGGATCACAACAAACTGTGGAAAGTTCTTAAAGAGATGGGAATACCAGACCACCTTAGCTGTCTCCTGAGAAACCTGTATGCAGATCAAGAAGCAACAGTTAGAACCAGACATGGAAAAACAGATTGGCTCAAAATTGGGAAAGGAGTATGCCAAGGCTATATATTGTCACCTACTTATTTAAATTCTATGCAGAGTACATCACACAAAATGCTGGGCTGGATGACTTACAACCAGGAATCACGATTGCCAGGAGAAATAATCAACCACCTCAGATATACAGAGGATACCACTCTAATAGCAGAAAGCAAAGAGGAACTAAAGAGCCTCTTGATGAGGTTGAAAGAGGAGAGTGAAAAAACTGGCTTAGATCTCAACATTCAAAAAACTAAGATCATGGAATTATCTTCCCCATGACTTCAGAGCAAATAGATGGGGAAAAATGGAAACAGTGACAGACTTTATTTTCTTGGCCTCCAAAATCACTTCAGATGGTGACTGCGGTCATGAAACTAAAAGACTCTTGTTCCTTGGAAGGAAAGTTATGACAAACCTAGACAGCATATTAAAAATCAGAGTCATCACTTTGCCAACAAAGGTCCATATAGTCAAAAATACAATTTTTCCTGTAGTCATGTACAGATGTGAGAGTTGGAATATAAAGAAGGCTGAGTGTTGAAGAATTGTGCTTTCAAAGTGTGGTCCTGGACAAGACTCTTGAGAGTCCCTTGGACTGCAAGGAGATCAAACCAGTCAATCCTAAAGGAAATCAGCCCTAACTATTCATTGTAAGGACTGATGTTGAAATTCCAGTAATTTGGCCACTTGATATGAAGAGCTGACTCACTGGAACAGATCCTAATGCTGTGAAAGGTTGAGATCAGGAGGAGAACACAGCAACAGAGGGTGAGATGGTTTTAGAGCATCACTGACTTAATGGACATGAGTTTGAGCAAACTCAGGGAGATAGTGTAGAACAGGAGAGTCTGGCATGTTACAGTTCACGGGCTTGCAAAGAGCTGGACACAACTTAGCGACTGAACAACAGCAAAAAATACTTATGTAAACACCAAAGATTTTAAGGGGAATTTGAAGAGGATATACTAATTTCCTTATTTTTCAGAGGGGGTGGCAGTCAATACAGCTTGCCAACATTTGAATCCTCAGGTTAAAAAATAAACTCAAAGATCTTAAAGTATCTCTAATTTAATTTAGTGACTTCAGATTGCTCTTTTGGTAATTAATATCAGTTTGTGAAGAAACATTTATCTGAAACTCAATATTCCTTAGTTTCAGGGTGGTTTTTATACCATACTTTGTTTAAATGCTATCAATTTTATTTAAAATTCCAAGTAAGTGTAGCTTATAATGTGATAGCCATCTTTCTAAAATAATTTTTATCTATTTAACTGCTTATTTTTTGTCATTTAGATAGATTTTTGTTATACAGACATGCCTGAAATAATAGCTTCTAAATGCTGACAATGATTATGTCTGAGTGGGATGATATGGAGTAATTTTGAAAATATTTATGTGATTTTTAATTGTCTAAATTTTTAACAATGCCATTATAATACATTACTTATTATATATAAAACCATATTTCTAAAAATTGCTTATTCAATTAAAGTAAAAGACATTTGACTAATACATACAAACTGAAAACCACAATGGTCATGGGCATGTAAGAATATGTCACACTTGCCAAGATCAGAGGGCTCTGGTATATTTTAAAATAACTCCTTTTTCTATGCCCCTGCAGAAGCACAAGGACATTTTTCTCCAGTATTTACTTTGAGATCCTGGCAGAGCTCCCAGAGGTAAATCTCACAGAATTGCATTGCATCCCCCCCCCCCCAAAACTCAGGCTTCCATGGTGGCTCAGCTGGTAAAGAATCTGCCTGCAATGCAGGAGACCTGGGTTCTGTCCCTGGGTTGGGAAGATTCCCCTGAAGAAGAGAAAGGCTACTCACTCTAGTATTCTGGCCTGGAGAATTCCATGGACTGTATAGTCCACAGGGTCACAAAGAGTCTGAATGGTCATCATCAAAAAATCTGGAGAGAATGTGTAGTAAAGGGAAATCTTTTGCATTATTGGTGGGAAAGTAAACTGATTCAGCCACTATGGAGAACACTATGGAGATTCCTTAAAAGACTAGGAATAAAACTTCCATATGACTCAACAATTTCACTACTGGGCATATACCCTGAAGAAACCGTAACTGAAAAATTCACATTTATCCCAATATTCATTGTGGTACTCTACAATAGCTAGGACATAGAAACAGCCTAAATGTCCTTTAACAGATGAATGGATAAAGAAGTTTTGGTATGTATACACAATGGAATATTACCCAGCCATAAAAAGGGACACATTTGACTCAGTTCTATTAAGGTGGATGAACCTAGACTCTGTTACACGGAGTGAAGTAAGTCTGAAAGAGAAAAACAAATATCATACATTGATGCATATATATGGAATCTAGAAAGACGGTACTGGTGGTCCTGTCTGCAGGGCAGCATGGGACACAGACATAGAGAACAGACTTGTGGACAAGGGAAGGAGGGAGAGGGTGGGATGAATTGAGAGAGTAGCATTGAAACATATGCATTACCATATATAAAACTAAATAGCCAGTGGAAATGTATTGTATGGTGCAGAGTTCAAACCTGGTGTTCTGTGACAACCTAGAGTGGTGGGGTAGGGTGGAAGATGGGAAGGACATTCAAGAGAGGGAACATATGTCTAGCTATGACTGATTCATGTTGATATATGGCAGAAGTAAATCCAATAATATAAAGCAATTATCCTCCAATTAAAGATAAATAAATTTAAAAACCTGGGGGAAAAAAGGACCAAAACAAAAGCTGAAATGTCACTGACCAATACAGTAAAAATAAATAATGCAGATTGTCTAGTAATCAAAGAAATTTAAGTTAAAATTCAAATCAGCTTTTTTAAAAAAAATCCATTTTTAAAGAATTATTGAGATAGGCCTTTTCATATCCTGGTTGGTAGCTCAGATGGTAAAGAATTTGCCTGTAATGCAGGAGACCGGGGTTCAATCCAGGGGTCTGAAAGATATGCTGGAAAAGGAAATAGCAAGCTACTCCAGTATTCTTGACTGGAGGATTCTTTGGACAGAGGAGCCTGGAGGGCTACCATCCATGGAGTCACAGAGTCAGACACGATTGAGTGACTAACACTTTCAAAAGTTTAATTTAATATAACTTATCTAGAATGCAATTTGTCAACCTATGTCTGGGTTTTAAAAATCTTTATCATCTATTATGACTTCAGGAGTCTGTGTTGAGCCTCTATTGAGCCTGTAAACATGCTAAAAAATGTAAACATACACTTATGAAAATAGATGTATATTCACTGTTATTTATAGGAAAAGTAGGAAATAATCTAAAAATCTAACCATAAAAGGAATATTAGAGTCTACAATGATTAACTGTTTCTATTTATTGAGCTTTCGTTGTATATGTCCAATTTCATTAAGGGCTTCACAGATGTGATCTCATTTTATCCTGATAATGACACACGGAAGTAGAGACTCTTCACATTGTACATGGCTGCTCTTAGAGAGATTAGGAACATAGTAGAGATGACCAGATTCACAAGTTTGTTGAGGTAAGGTTTGTACTCATGTTACTGAAAAGTAATTGTTTTTCAATATTGTATACTTCTTTCCTCTACAGTAATACTGTGTATCTGTTTTAAATGAGATGTTCATTATGTTGAATCATCACTGAATTGGCTTAGAAATGATGCCGGTCGAACGTAAATGTTATTTCATCAAGTTTGGCTGTCCATATTTAAAGACGTGAAAAAACAAATGCTAGCTTGAGGTTTCCAGTCTCTCATATTAGGAGCATGGAAGTTGCTATTCTATCCTAAGAGCATGTAAAAAGTTGGACAGACTGAATAATCAACAACACAACTCTTTTAGGATCCAGAAGAGAAGGGAGGACTCTGGGCAGTTTGCTGTCCCTAAGGCTGCAAAGACAGACCAGTGCAGGGAGGGAGTCGTGGCCAGTCTGAGCAACGGCCCTGAGAAGAAATCTCCATAGCAGTGAGCGCTGGATGGGGAATGTGAATGGTCAGTCAGTAATTGCTGGAGGCTCGGTGCGGGCAATTCCGAGAGTTAAACACTCCAGGGTGACCCAGCCTAGGGGGTGAAAACGTGAAAGTGAAAGTCGCTCAGTCGTGTCGGATTCTTTGTGACCCCGTGGACTACACAGTCCATGGAATTCTCCAGGCCAGAATACTGGAGCGGGTAGCCTTTCCCTTCTCCAGGGCATCTTCCCAACCCAGGGATCGAACCCAGGTCTCCCGCATTGCAGGTGGATTCTTTACCAGCTGAGCCACAAGGGAAGCCCAAGTTTTGTGGGTAGGGGGTGCAATGCAATTCTGTGAGATTTACCTCTGGGAGCTCTGCCAGGATCTCAAAGTAAATACTGGAGAAAAATGCCCTTGTGCTTCTGGCAGGGGCATAGAAAAAGGAGTTACTTTAAAATATACCAGAGCCCTCTGATCTTGGCAGGACCTGCCCTTAGGAAAACCTAATCTGCTAGGGGTTTTATGGTTTTAGTGCTTCTATTTATGTCTATGATTCACTTTCAGTTAATTTTTATATATAATATGAGGAAAGGGTCCAATTTCATCATTTTGCATGTTGATATCCAGTTGTCCAAAACTATTTGTTGAGAAAACTATTTTTTCTCCTTTGAATTGCTATGGCATCTTGTTGAAAACAAACTGAGTGCTTATTTTTGGACTCTTAGTATTATTCAATTGATCTATATGTCTGACATATGGCAGTACCACACTGTCTTCATTGCTGTAGATTTGTGCATGGCACAAATATTAAAAAGAAACAAGTGAAATTATTTTCAACTATGTATTTTTAACCCAATGTATCTAAAATATTATCATTTTAACATGTAGCCAATATAAATTTTTAATGAGCTATTTTACTTTTTAAAGTATTTTTTATATGGGCCATTTTAAAGTCTTTGTTTAATTTGTTGCAATATTATTTCTGTTTTATGTTTTGGTTTTTTGCCATGAGGCATGCAGGATCTTAACTCCTAGACCAAAGATGGAACCTGCACCCCTGCAAGGCTGGAAGGCAAAGTCTTAACCACTGGACAGCCATGGAAGTCCCTACATTATTTTTTAAATTAACCTTTAAATTCCATGTTCTATATGTATAACATAGTTCGGACTTCCACATTTCTTGTTCTCGATCGCCATATGTGGCTAGTGGTTACCATATCAGCACTTCTCTAGGAGAAAACATAGGAGCATATTTTCATAACCTTGCGGTAGGCAGTGATTTTTTTTTAAACAGTAAAAAAATCAAGCACTAATCATAAATGAAACAAATTATAAACTTAACCAATAAAATAAAGTATTTCTGTTCAAATGTACTCTTAAGTGAATGTTTATTTAAGCCCATTAAAGATTGGGAGGATAATTCAGTATGTACATTCAACCAAGGGCTCATATCCAAAATATTTAAACAGGTGACTCTATTGTCTTGTAAAGAGTCAAAGTTTTGATTGAGGATTTCAAAAACTATGAAGGTTTGCTGTATGTAATTTAGTTATCATGGAAATGATAATTATAATGCAAGAAAACACCACCACTATCCAACTACTAGAATGGGAAAAAATGACAATACTAAGACAATTTTAAAACTATTGGAATTCATACTTTGCTTGTAGGGAGTGTATATCTGTACGACCATTATGGAGAAACTGTTTGACAATGTCCTTTAACACTTAGCATTTGTTCCTTTATGGCACTTCTAAGTATATGCCAAACAAAAATGAGTACATATATCCAACAAAATATATGTTAAAAAATGCTTATTTAAGAACAATTTTAGCTGCCCCAAATGACAAAACCCCCAACACTCATCACAATACCATGGATAATCATATAATGATATATTCACCAATAGACTATATTAAACAATGGAAAAGAACACACAATATGTACAGCACTCACAGATACAACATTCAGGAAAACAAACTAGATGTGTAAGCTCACCTATGCTATCAACCCATTTATAGAAATCAGAGGAAAAGCAAGTGAATCTGGGGTAATTGCCACCAGAATAATGGGTATTTTGTGGAGGTTACTGAGAGAGAGGGGACAGGAGAGGCTTTCACATTGCTGGAAATATTCTGTATCTTAAGTGTGTGATAATTGCACCTGGGTAGGCATATGGAGAATTTTATCAGCTGATACAACTAAGATTTATGCATTTTACTGCATGCATGTTACACTTCAATACAATTTTTGAAAACTTAAAAAGTATAATATGAGGCAATGAAAGATTCCTGTAGGTCAAACAACTCAGGAGTGATAGGAATAAAAATTTAATGATGTAGAAGATAAGTCTTTTCAAGGAAATAAAGATTGCTTGGACTAGAGCATGATACAGACCTTTCTAAGCTGTTTTATCCATCATTTTTTAGTCAATTTGGTTTGAATTTAAATTATCTTTATATTATGGCAGTTTTGATAGCTAAATTGCTTCCATGATTTGAAATCTCCAGATATATTTAAGGGAAGGAAGAAAATAATTGCTATAATGAGTGAAAAAGAAGCCTTTCTGCCTCGAGCTTGCAAAGATAAGAGGGTATTTAATGGAGCTTTCCGTTTAACTTTAAAAGCATCCTGCATGGGGGAAACCTCTTTCCATATTATTTAATGATCCAGGAAGAGTATTCATGAATAGCAATCTAGTGTGCTGTCTGTAGGGTAGGAAGGAAGCAGAAAAAGTAAGTGGGGTGGCTTATGCCATAAAAGACCCAGTAGCATTTATCCTGTCAGAACTGGGCTAGAGAGACTTCCCTGGTGGGTCACTGGTTGAATCTGTGCTCCCAAGGCAGGGGACACAGGTTCAATCCCTGGTCAGGGAACCAAAATCCTAAGTACTGTAGGATATGACCAAAAGGAAAAAAACTGGACTGGAGAAAGATAAAATGGAGGCAAAGGAACACACATTAGGTGTGATACAAAGGGTACAGTCAGTCCTTCATTCTGGACAGTTACCCTTTAAAGTGATGGTCCCCAAGCTTTGGCACCAGGGGCCAGTTTTGTGAAAGACAATTTTTCCATGGACTGGGAGGGGGGATGATGGTACAGGTGGCAATGTGAGCCATGGGTCAGGCAGGGGCTGGGGACCCCTGCTTTAAAGGATCCACTGATTCTCACACATGACCAGACAGGGGAGGATAAAAATGGAATACATCAGGAAGTTTACAAAGACACAGGAAAGTATCTGGTATGTTTCTCTGTATTCCCAGAAGCAATTATTTAAGCTTTGTGTCAGAACAAATTCCCTAGAAGGAGAACTTGAAACAGGAATTCCTTTGCTTGCGATTTCTTGAGGAAGTTGTATCCAGTGGAATGTGTAAGAGACAGGGGGAAGCAGAGATAGAAGTCAGGCATACACCTGGGTCCTGTAGACTTGGGACGAGCCTCAGTCTGATCCCAAGGGGGCTCTGGATTGGGCACCAGCCACAGGGCTGCCCTGACCAGAAGCAAGAGGGGTGCGTGTGTGAGATCCTACATCGTTTCATCTTGTAGGCCTGGCGTGGGAGAAGGGCAAGGGTGGCAATTTGCAGAAGGAGCAGCAGTGAGCTCTGAGCAGCCGTTGAAAAACGGGTGCACCAGCCAGGTAAGGGGAAGGAGGAGGGGGACGTGCAGCACATATGCGCTTTCCAGAAATGTGGAAGGAGGGCGTCTTAACCTCACCCTTTCTTGCCTACCCGTGGCAATTGAGCAGGTGTCTACCTGCTTCACATTAGGTCGGTGGTACTCAAACTTTGGCAATTTACAAAAATGATGTATCATTATGATGAAATCACCAATTTAACACTTTCTTTAAATGGATTCACCAATTTTTTGTTTTTGTAAATAAATTACACCTTGATTCAGTAACACTGTCTGTGAAATTATTGTATGTTTGGGTTACTACAATCTTAATACATAGCCAGAAACATGCACAGCTATTATTATTTAAGCACAATATGTAGGTATGATCTAAAAGACTCTCTCATGACACCAGTAGTCCAAGTACCATCCTTTGAAGAGCATTGGTTTAAGGAGATGTCCAAAGGCACCCTTGATCTCAAAATATGGCATTTATCCTAGGAAACATGGTACCCAAAATTACCATCCAGAAAAATCTTTGTGTTAAGATTGAAAATGTAAATATGTCAGTTGACAAGTAAAAATCATTACCAAACATTATCACAGTTAATCTTACCCCTTATATACAACAGGACTCCCACAGAATAGAATGTGAGAGAGGTATTTTTTTTTTTTAATTAGCTACAGTTAATTTGAAATGTTGTGTTAGCTTCAAGTATACAGCACAGTGATTCAGTTACACACACACACATACATATACATTTTTTTAATTCACATTCTCTCCCATTATGGGTTATTACAAAATATTGAGCACAGTTCCCTGTGCTGACAGTGGGTGCAGGTCTGTGTGCTAAGCTGTTTCAGTTGTATCCGACCCTTGATGACCCAATGGACTGTAGCCCACCAGGCTTCTCTCTCCATGGGATTCTCCAGGCAACAATACTGGAGTGGGCTGCCATGCCCTCCTTCAGGGGATCTTCCCAACCCAGGGATTGAACCCATGTCTCTTATGTCTCCTGCACTGGCAGGCAAGTTCTTTGCCCGTAGTACCACCTGGGAAGTCCACAGAGTAGGCAATTGCTGTTTATCGATCTTATATATAGTAGTACACATGCATTGATCCCAAACTCCTAATGTACCTCTCCCCTTCATCTTCGTTGGTAACCATAAGTTTGTTTTCTATGTCTGTGAATCTATTTCTGTTTTCTAAATAAGTTCATTTGTAAAATTTTTTAGATTCCTCAAATAAGTGATATCATGTGATACTTGTCTTTCTTTGACTTACTTCACTTAATATGACAATCTTTAGATCCATCCCTGTTGCTATAAATGATATCATTTCATTTTTTATGGCTGAGTAATATTCCATTTTGTATATGTACCACATTTTCTTTGTCTGTTTATCTGTCAATGAAAACTTAAGTTGCTCTCATGTCTTGGTTCTATTTACAATAGTGCTGCTATGAATATTGGGGTGTGTGTTTCCTTTTGAATTAGAGTTTTCAGTTACTATAGGACGCTGCAATCTCAATCCTGAGCATATATCCGGAGAAAACTCCAACTAGATAGGTAAATTTTGATATGTGAGTGGGGAAATCATAGATCCTGCCCAGGAGAGGTAGAGGAGGAGAGGATGAAAATATTGGGATAAATATATAAAAGAAAGTTGAGGAGAAGTGATCAAGATGTCAAGGAAAGTATCAAAATACAGCCTAGCTACATTCCAAATTTCAGTGATTAAGACACACTGGTATTAGTGAAAAAAATGGACTTGTAGACTGCTGGAATAAAATATAAATCACACCTTTATAGTCAATTGTTTGAATTACCAGCACAATACAATGGAACAGTTAAAAGAAAGTCAACAAATGATGCTAAACTGGATATTCATGGGCCAAGAAAAAACCCACTGGTCATTATTGACACTACACACAAAAAGTAATTCCAAATAGATTATTGCCATAAGAGTAAACTTAAAACTATAAAACTTTGAGAATAAAACCAGAAAATATCTTTGTGATTTTTGGCTAGATGAAGATTGCTTACAACACAAAAGCAAGAACCATTAGAGAAAAACAGGGTAAATTAAATTGCATCTATTTTTTTCTTAAAGTTCTTTAAAAGGCATTATTAAGAAAGCAAAAAAGGAAGTGACAGTGACAAAATACTTGCAAAACATGTATATCAGACAAAGGACTTGTATCCAGAATATATTTAAAAAAGAACACTATAACACAATAGGAAGACACACAAGCTAATAAATTATGGGCAAAAATTTGAACTGACACTTCACTAAAGAAGATATGCAAATGGACAATAAGCACATGAAAAGATGCTCAATATCATTAGTCATCAGGGAAATGCAAACTAAAACCACAAAGAGATACCAGTACAGACTGCTGGGCAAAGGGGAACCAGAGGGTCCTGATTTAACTTTAGGAGGGTTTTTTCCTGTATTTTAATAGCAGGTCTTTTCAATTTTCAAGGGCAAATGTAAGCAGGAATTGATAATGAGCCAACCCCGAAGGGACAGGGGTGTACATGATTTCATTAGGGCAATTGAAAAAATGATAATTCTAAAGATGCTGTTTTTCATCTTTGCCATAATGAATGCAGGAGGTACAGGATGCTTAGTTTTCTGTGTCAGTTCAGGCTGGGATAATGGTCTCCCCCGGGTCTTGCCTCAGTGATGCTGCCTCACTCTTAGCAGGGAAACAAAATGACATCAACTTGCATCCCTGGCTTTGTCATATTCACACCTGAAGATGCTTTTATGTAGGCAATTCTGGGAATGTGGGAATTTATGCTCGAATATGCTCGAATAATTGTCTCAGAGAAGTGGGACTTTTAGATGTCGGATTATGAGGTTGAGAGGAGAGAGAAGATGAAAGATGTTAAATAAATGTCCTGCTTCTGCTGTTAAGATAGATACATCATCGTCCCAGCTGCCACCGGTCACCACTAAATGAGTGTGCGTTTGTCACACTTCATTTAGCAGGCTTTCAGGACTGACTTAGCTTGAGCCTGGCCAAGATTACAGACTGTTAAAAGTCTCTAAACCAGAGTTCATAATAAATCCCCCTACAAAGCCAGAGCCAAAAGTGAAGGGAGCCAGGTTATTGCAGGGCTTTGTGAAAAGGATACAAGCAGGACCAATACTGCAGAGAAAAGGTTGGGGGAAAAGAAAGAAGAAAAGCAGATCTTTTCTGGGGATTAATTTACAAGGATTTTTCTGTTTCTATATATATGAGCCTCACTAGCTACAGCCAAATCACTCTCATCAACGCCATAATCATCATCAACAACCCCTGAAGTAATAGAAACTGTGTAAGAATCCAAGGAATTGGAGGAGTGTTTGCAAGGGTGGGCTGGGGCAGGAAGTAAAAATTTTAATGTTGAGTTTTGGCATTGTTACAACCCTGCTGTTCTCTAAGCATGTTTGCAGTCCAGGGAAAGAAGCTGTGGGTAGAAGAGGTGCAGTCAAATGTATAGGCACCTATCTCAAAAGTGTACCAGGAAACTGATCTCATCTTGCATAGTCTTCTGAACTCTCTGAATTAGGAGAAGCCATCATCTCAAACCTATGCTCTTTGATCAGCTCTGTGATGTGGACGCCAACACCAACGAAGAGGTCAACACCAACCGAAAGGGAGCAAAGATAAAAGAACATGTTCAGGGTGCCTCCCAGAGGTAGAGTGTGGGTGAATACCAGGTTCTGGTATGTCAACCAGGAGGGAAGATGGAGACGGCTAAACACTATATGATGTTGCCGGGAATGGGACAAAGCTAGGTGCAGAGAGCTGTCCAAACCAAGTTTATAGGGAGAATGCGCCAGATTGAGAAGCGTGGGTGAGGAATGGATGAAGCATAAAATAAATGGAGGAGAGGATGTGAGAAGAACCTGAAAGTGTGGGCAAAGGCCAGGTCATGAAAAGGCTTCACATCCCTGCGAGGGAGTCGCCACTTTATGCTGAAGACAGTGGGGAGACAGGAGTCGTAGGACATTCAGAGATCTTATTGCTGTTGTTCAGTCACTAAGTCAAGTCCAACACTTTGTGGAGATCTTAAGGGGCTTCTACAGAGATGATTATACTTAGAGTGTGAAGAATGGATTGGAGGGGACCAAAACTGAAGGCAGGGAGTCTAGTGAAGATGGCTACACTGGTCCAGATAGGAATGATTAACTGAACAAACGGAGGTGGAGAAATGGGGAAAAAAATTAGATGGAGTCCAGGAAACAGAATTGGCATGGATTAGTGTGATTCTCTGATTGGTTACAGTGTTTGCCTGTTTTGCTATTTGAAACTTGACAGAGCAATATCTCAGCCTCACCTTGGTTTCTCTCATGGGAGGTCTAATGCTTCTTTCTAAATTGTCCATTTACTGATAGGTCCAAATATTTTTGGAGGCATCCGCACACATCTGTCCTTGAATTTGAAAGACTGTGGTACCATTATGAGAAGCTGGACCATCTAGTGTTGTCTAGGAGGATATACTGCACCGCTGAGCTCTAGAGCTAGGCACTTGGATATTGCAGACAAAATCAAGTCAAGAAACTTAGTCAGGATTATCCTGTCCCCATGGCTGCAGCACCTGTCACCTTTCCGTGGCGACTATTCTATCCAAAGCACGTGTGACCATTTGTTCTGTCCACCTGAACGGTCGATGCAAACTTCTGCTGTGGTTACAGTGTTTTTTCCTAAGTTTTTCACCAGCCCCAACAGTAATTTGCTCAGTGAGGGGTGTAACTGACAGAATTGTTGGAAGCTCCCAACATTAAATATTCAGATCCAATCACATTGTTTCTTCCTGGGGATGTAGGAATGTCCTAGAATGTAAGCTACAAGAGTTTCCACTCTCTGCAGTCTCAGGAAGCCACAGCCACCGTTTCTGTACAGTGGTTATGTCTTGGGTAAGATTTGCAGAAGTTGACCTTGAGGTGATGGTTCATGAGCAAGTGATTCATTAAGAAAGTTCTTCTAGGGAAAAACTGCAATAGAGTAAAGCAGGGAAGAGGGAAGAAGCCAAGTAAGGATATGGTTGCAGGCAAAGCCCCAGTCTCAGCCTGATCCTACAGGAAGCTATGGCGTGTAAGTTCCACATTGGAGTTTTCCTTGACTCAAAGCAAGGGAGCTGGTTTTTCCTACTTATTGGCCAAGTGCCAGTCCAGAGACTGTAAACTACCAGGCACTTCCTGATCTCTGCTAGTGATGTGGGCAAGGAAGCTTCAGAATCCTAAGGACAGTCATGCAATGATGCTTGCAGGTGCGAGTTTTAAGGCATACAGAACTGAAGGATGGGGAAGCAGAGAGGGTAAAAGGGACCTCAATAAACCTTAGCAGAACCCTGGAAATGCTCAAAGTTTACCTCTTTTTGTGCATGAAGTTGTTCACCCATATTTTTGTAATTTCCTGATGCTCTTTTCATATGCTCCTCATTGAATCAGTGGGCTCTGGGTTTTTGTCATATCCAGTTGTTTCCCTATCCAATCATATTCTCAAGTTTTTGAGCTTAAAGGGAGGAGGAAGGGACTCTTGGTTTTCCCTTCCCCCATAGCCCTGAATTCTTTATATAAATCCCCCCATAACTATCAACCTCTACATTTCATTATTGTCTCTCTCATGTACATCCAACATTGAGGTTCCCAGCTCATCAGAAACTCTGTTACCATCAAATCTGGGGATGAAGAAAGAGTCTGGAATGATACCCAGGATTCTGACTCCATCCCCTGAGCCCCAGAGCCCTGGCTTCTCTGGGAATTCCTGCAACCAAAGAGCAGGCTTGGGAGTCTGAGCTCCTTGCAGGCAATTTCCCTAGTTTGTACAATTTAAAGGACAAGAAATTGACAGGTTGGGAGATATTTTTGGGCTTCCTGAGGAGCTTGAAAAGTTAGGAGTGAACTTCAGAGAGGACCTTCAACCCAGATCCTCTCCTGAAACTAAAGATATAAAGAAAGTACAGGCATATTTGTTGTCCTGTGATACATGTTTCCTACAATTAGAGTGATAGAGCTAAATCAGAACTATGTGATCACCTGATTTATCCTTCCTCTTATAAGCCCAGAAAAGCTAGTTTTGACATGCCCTGGGTTACCTGGTTAATTGGCTGCAAAGGCAGTGCTAAAATCAAGGTCTTATGATTTCTATCAAGGTAAATACTTTTCTAAATTTGAAGATAAAATTGGTCCTTAAAATTCTCTAGATTTTAGTGACAAATTTTATCATTTTATTGTAAATGATAAATTTCTAATAAATGATAAATATCAAAATAAATATTTTATTATCATAATATTACCATGTATTAACTTTCTACCCCCAATCTTCATACTTTTCAAGAAAACCATTAAAGCTTCTTTAAGTGATTTCTGTTTGCTTCAGAAACTATTGTCTAAATATATCTAATTGCACTGTTTATAGTTTGTTGTCAATCAGTTTATAAGTATTGAATATTCTCATGAATTCAAAACAGGTAAATGAATTACTCTTTTGAAGATAGTTGAGGAAAAATTTAAGCATATACACCAATTATCAAAAATACTTCTTTCTGGTTATATTATTTCTGTATGTCCAATCACCCAGCTCAGAAACCAGATGCACTGCCTAGGTATTCCTTGATATTCCCAATTCCACTGCTGCTTAGTTATGTGGCCCTGAAGAAATTATCTGATCTTTCTAACTTCCAGTTTCCTCATCTGTAAAATGAGCATACTAACAGACTCGTCCTTACAGAGTAGTGAATGGATAAAACTCCATGCTGCATGTAAAGCCTTCAGCATAATCCCTGGTATATAAGCATCCACAAATGGTAGTTATTTTCAGTGATTTTATCCCACAATTAAGATATAATATAGATACTATAAAATTCATTTTAAGAGGTACAGTTCAGTATTTGCTGGTAGATTCACAAAGTTTTACAGTCATCATCACTCTCTAATTCCAGAAATTTTTCATCGTCCCTAAAAGAATCTCCATATCCTTTAACAGTCATTCACATTCTCTCATTCCTCCAATCCCTGGTAACCATTAGCTTAGTTTCTGTATTTATGTATTTGCTTACTCTGGACACTTCACATAAATGGAATTACACAATATGCGATCATTTGGGTCTGCCTTCTTTTACTTCATGTTATATTCTCAAGCTTCATCCATGTTGTACTATATGTCAGTGTTTTATTCCTTTGTTATGGCCAAATGATAGTCCATTTTACAGGCATATCACATTTTATTTATCCATCCTTCAGTTGATGGGCATTTAGATTATTTCCTTTTTTGGCTATTATAAATATGCTGCTATGAACATTCGTGAATAAGTTTTGTGTGAACATATATTTTCAGTTCTCTTGAGTTTAGAAGAGAAATATTTGTTCATGTACTAACTCCATGTTTAAAGTTTTGATGAATTAACAAACCTTTCCAAAATGATTGCACCATTTTACATTTTTACCACAAGGTAAAATGTCCCCATGAATTCACATCTTCAACACTTATTATTATGTGTTCTTTTGATTATAGCCATTCTAGAGAGTGTGAAATGGTATCACATTATTTCGATTTGCCTTTCTTAAATGACTGGTGATCCTGAGCATCTTTCTGTGTTCTTATTGGCCGTGTGGACATTCTTCACTGAACTGTCTGTTCAATTCCTTTGCACATCTTTAATTGGATTTATTTGTCTTTTTATTGTTGGATTGTAAGAATTTCTTGATTTTTATTGGGTATTATTTTATGAATCACATGACATTCCAGAAAGTGCAGACACAAAGATGAAAATATAGACAAAGTTCTGCTTCTGTTAACTTCCTTTCTAGAGAAGGTATAGATAGCCAAAACAGCAAGCAAGTAAATGAACAATAAAGGAGTCTGAGAGCAATAAATGTTATAGAAGAAAGAAAATGGGGACTAAAACTGTGACAGGAACCATGGGAACAATATAAGATATGTGGATAGGGAAAGACATGCTTTGAGTTGAAATGTACAGCAATAGAAAGAACCTATGGGAGATAAGCTGCAATTGAAAAGATGTACCAAGGTTTCAGTAACACGGGCAAAAAAGAAAACTGCATTTGGAAATAAAATATAACCCGTAGCCAAAAGATTCCCTTTTAGCTTAGAGACATTTCTGGTAAAATTTTTGGTCAACTTGGTTCTAATTTGCAAGTATATGACAGTATATAACTTATGCCAAGAATTCCTTTTACATGTTATCAGGTAAGCAAATTTGACCTTGATATATTTTGAAAAACATATTGTACCTCTTGAATTCAAGGCCCATGCAGTGCTTTTTACAGCTTATTAGGTAAATGTATATTTATTAAATATATACATTTCAAGGGTAGTTCTCACCAGATTACAGTAATGAGGCCAAAGGGCAAGGTATTATTTTAAATTATCCTTTTTTTTAAGAAAATATATAGCATGGGAAAAATCATACATTCAGCAAAGTCAGAGCCAAGTTCTATGCTCCTGATATTGAACTTTCTTTCACATCATTTTTCAAAGCAAATCCATAAAATATGAAGTGACCGTGTTTCCTATTTGCAAACAATGCATAAAACATAAAGTAACAGGCACAATATTCACATTTTTAAAATGCAGTTTGGAATGTAGTGTTCCCTTGCTTGTTCTGAAGCTGACTGCCAGAGGAAATGAGTAACAAGATCAGAAAAATCCAATAAAGGCTAAGTGTGCTTGTGGGTAATTTCCCCGTCATTTGGGTATAGTTCTACTTAGATGAAGGACAGGTACCTGAAACCACTGCACACATTTCACTGTAATCTAAGGGAAAAAAGCTCTCTGTTCAAAAATCCAATCTAATGCATCTAAAACTATTCAACCAAGCACTCGGCAACACCTTATTATGAAGGCTGGTGTTTTTATGAAATTGATGAAGAACATAAATTCAAAACTGAAGTTAGCAAAAATGCCTCAGGAATAACTATATTATGAAAAGTAGTGTCTGTTACTAGTCGTCATTAGATGCCCTCTTTTTAAACAACTATTTGTTGGATATCCTGTACCAAATGCCATCTATAGACTCTAGGACACAAAATGAGAAAGAGACAAAAGCCTTGTTTTGCACTTCTACTAATAATTTTTATTTATTTTTAACTTTTTATTCTGTATTGGGGCATAGCCGCAATTAACAAGCAAAGTTGTGATAGTTTCAGATAAACAGCAAAGTGACTCAGCTGTATGTATACATGTATTCATTCTCCCCCAAACTCCCCTCCAATCCAGGCTGCCACATAACACTGAGAAGAGCTCCCTGTGCTAGACAGTCGGTCCGTGTTGGACAAAACCTTTTTCTTAATAAGACATTCCAGTGGAAGACACAGATAGTAAACAAACAAATAAGAAAACTTTGAAATGTAATGCACTCTACATAGAAGAGAGGGGGTTAGACATAATGATAGGAAGGATGGAGTTGGGCAAGACTAGCTAGGGTGATTCGTAAAGATCTTTGTAAAACTATAATATTTGACGAGAATTGAAAGACTAGACTTGGATGAAATGTTTCATGTTGTGTTTTTACATGGCATGTGTGTGTGTTGTATTACCCTTTTTACTGCTATTAAAGAATGAATTCTAGTTTGTGTTGTTTTTCACTATGTTTTTCTAAAAAGGTTTATTTATTTTATTTTATTTTCATTTATTTTTATTAGTTGGAGGCTAATTACTTTACAATATTGTAGTGGTTTTTGCCATACATTGACATGAATCAACCATGGATTTACTTGTGCTCCCCATACTGATCCCCCCTCCCACCTCCCTCCCCATCCCATCCCTTTGGGTCTTCCCAGTGTATCAGCCCTGAGCACTTGTCTCATGCATCTAAAAAGGTTTAAATCAATTATTATTATTGAGAAAATATTAGCATACTAAAACACTTTCTACATTTGTATATCTAATACTTTACAAAAACTAGCTCTATTATATCCAGTGTAGTCCTATTCCAATAGTTAAAGGATCTCCTTGCTGTTTTTGTGTCAGTTAGTTATTGTCGTAATAATGCTGTGTGACAAATCACCCCAAAACTCAGCACTTAAAAAATCATTTATTCCAGTTCATGGTATCTCTTAGTAGACTCAACAAGAACTGACTTAAATGGGGTTGGCTCAAAACTGTAGGGTAGATATAGGTCCACCCTGAGTGTTTTTCATCCTCATTAAAGCAGGAGCTACATTTCAGGTAGCCTGGGAGATCCGGTGGACAAAGGAGTCTGAAGGGCTACAGTCCACGGGGTTGCCAAAGAGTCGGACACAACTCAGTGACTAAACAACGTTTCAGGTAGAAATGCAGAATCACAAGAGACTGACTCTAAACAGGAAGCACACTTTAGGGTCTGCCTGTGTCACATGTACTAACATCCCACTTAGCAAAGCAAGTCACCTGGTCAAGCCCTAAGTCAAGTGACGGGGCAACACCCAGCCCATGATGTGGCCTAAGGGAGTCTCCTTGCCCAGCTCAGCATCAGTGGGGCACAGTAACACCTCCCTCGCAGTTAAAGACAGAAAGGAAACATTTGTCACACAAAGGCCTGGTATACTACGTCTTTCACTCACCAACTATATGTAGAGCCTCTAGTGCATTCAACACTGTGCCATGCCCTGTGGGATATAAAACCATAAGACAGAAGCACATTTATGTGCAAGGAAACTCATTTACGTATGCTTACTTGAGTCAGCAACACAAGATAGCAAGTGAGAAGTTTATTTTCAAAGAATCAGATATAAAGGTTTTGGGCATTAAGAGAACGATGAAATTATAGACATTTCTCATATTACCTTGTCTTTTCAATATACAAGATCTTTTTAAGCTGAAAAAAAAAATATGTACACATACTCACTAGCATTTCCATACACAGCCATACAGACACAAACCCATGTGTATTATAATGTCCTATATGAGGAGATTCTGTCAATTTACCCTGCCAATTCCTCCTTGCATGACATTCACTTTCCTATAGTTACTCATGGTTTCACATCTCAAGAGCCTGCCATCCTTCGTCTACAGGCTTTGTCTGGCCCTGGGTGCATGGATAGCCAGTACATGGGATTGGTCAGAAGGTGATGGGTTGAAAGCCCTGGGAACTGCTCTCAGTCACTGATGGACCAGAGTTGATGGAAACAGACCTCAACTCCTTGCCCCGAGGCTCACTACGAGTTCCCCTGCAGGACGGCATTCTAGTCACTCACGATGGAACCTGGTTTACGAACACAGCCTCTCTGACTGTCTTCTTTTCCCTGCCTCTTTTCTCCAGTCCTTCCCAGTGTGCTTCATGAGATCACCTCTCGAGCAAATTAACTGCTACTTGTTACTTGGATCCTTGTTTTGGGGTTTGCTTCTGGGTATTCCCAACTAAGATCATTAAAGAGACTGAAATAGCTCAAAATGATGATGTTGAAACATATTTGAGAGGGAAACATCAAACCCAAATCAAAAAGCCTTGAGGCAACCCCTGTTTGACTTGGTATCTGGCTTGGAGCTTTTATCTGTGCTTAGTGTCTGTACAAAAAGCAGAAGTTTCCATCTCTACGGAACACATCATATGCCTTATCGAGCAATGAATTTCAAGTTAAATTTGCACTGAAGGAATTGGGGGATACATTCTTATGTAAACAACTCATTATTTCTGAAATCTGAAGAAAACAGAACCACGTATCTATAGAATCTGACCATCTATTTCCTCCATACCACTATTAATTCTACAAACATTTAGTAAAACTTTACTATGTGAACAATACTATTCTGATTTTTTGAGTTTTATCATTAGATTGAGGCCTGGTTCCTCCTGTCCTCTATTTATAATCCGGTTAAGAGTCAATCAGGCATGGAAGAAGATAATAAAAATTAAGCTGTCATCTGAAAGTGAAAGTCGCTCAGTTGTGTCTGACTCTTGGTGACCCCATGGACTATACAGTCCATGAAATTCTCCAGGCCAGAATACTGGAGTGGGTATACTTTCCCTTCTCCAAGGGATCTTCCCAACCCAGGGATCGAACCCAAGTCTCCTGCATTGCAGGTGGAGTCTTTAAACTGCGATGTAAACTATGGCAAATGTCATAATTGAGGAATTAGCACCCCGCTGTGTGCATGCACCCAACCTAACCCTGAAATGGAAATTGCTAACAAGATAATCTCACATGAACAGTCAATTATACCTTGGAATGTATTTTTGAAAAGAGAGAAAAGCCATGGCTGAAAATATAAAATTAAAATTAAAATAAAGACATATATAGTTTAACATTCATTCTTTTGTTATCATTGAAAGACTCTTTTCTTAGAAACGGTCTGGCATTAGAACAAACTTTGTGAAATTTGGATCAGGCAAAATTTAGCCAGAAAGACAGAATGGGGATGTTTGATTCAGGGGCAGAGAGCTTGTTGCACAGGTCCTGAAGGACAGAGAGGTCTAACAGGAAGGTGGATGTCCCCTCTGGCAGCAGCAGGGGCCTGCAGCAGCCCCCGGCAATGCAGACTGGCCTTGAGGCATGTGCCAGCAGAAGGGAAAAGGCATCCCTTTTTTCCTACTTCCTATCGTCCCGTCTGTCCTTGGGTCAACCCAGTGAGAAATAGTGGCAGTGGAAGCCTGGGAAACACAGCCCGTGGGGGGCAGCCCCATTGGTCTGGGGACTGAATCGGGGGACAGATAAGGAAGAGATGGAAGGCACCCCAGCCCACAACTGGCATGGGAGCTCAAGTTCACATCTAGATTTTCTCTGCAAAAAATGCCCACTCCTCTCCTGAAAAAAAAATCCCAAAAAGCCTTTATATATATATATATAAATATATACATACACACACACACACATATACATACATACATACACACATATATATATATATATATATATATATATATATAGAGAGAGAGAGAGAGAGAGAGAGAGAGAGCTTGAAATTCTGGCTTTGTAATATCAGTGAGGTAAAGTGAACAAATATCTATTACCTGAAATTCATACCGTAGCTTCAAGTGAAAATGATCCTTATGCTTTCTCAGATACAGTTTTCTAATAAATGTAAGCACATTCACATCTTTAGGTCTTGGTGTTTTGATCTACTTTGTATTTTGAATAAAAGTGTGTTCCCCTTCCTGGATGCTGTCTTGTTCCCAAGGCGATCACGTCTCTCCTGCTTTTTCTTTCATTGCATTAATTACTTGTCAGACCTATGCAGGGTTTAGCCCCTCCTCCCATCCCCTTGGGCACATTGAAATAATTGGCTTTTTTTTAAATATAAGCTACAGTAGAAATGCAAGAAGGTGGGGAGAGGGAATGGGGGTATTCAAGACAAGTTGTTTAAAGGAGGATGCAAAAGCAAAAAATCAGTCACCAGTAATTGGTTGTCTCCTGATACAACCAACACTAGCTTTGTGCTTTTGTGGACTGTAAGATATTTTGTGACATCAAAGTTGTTATAATCCCACTGCTTCCTCCCTCCTTCCTTTTTTTCCTTCTTCTTTCTCTCTCTTATTTTGCCACCCCCTTCCCCCCTCCCTCTCTCCCTTCCTCCCTTCTTCCCTTTCTTCCTCTTGGTTTCTCCTTTGTTAATACTCTGAATTTTCCCTAAAATATTTGAGATGATAAATTTATAATCTAGCTAGAGATGCACATTAAATGATTCAAGAGCAGTAGAACATATAATAAAGGTGATAATTATGCAGCCAGTATCACTAAGGAGAAAGAGAGAGGAGATGGCTGTGTGGGCAGCAGCAATTGGATTTCACATGCACTCTGGGAGGGGACTTTGACCTTGAAGATGAGAGAATTAGGCCAGTGGCAAATCAAAGGGACAGTATGACAGAGTGAAGGCTGGGTCGGGTAGAACCACAGACACAGGAAAGAGGTGAGTGTGCAGAAGAGGGACAGGTGTCTTAGGAGCCTCCTTCCCTGATGCCCCTGCTAACCACCTGTCCCCTAGTCTTTTAAAATCTCTAGTGATAAGCTAGGCAGCATTTTCACCCAAGCATCACTAGCCAGTGACCATTCAGGGCAGTTGCATAAACCCCAGGCCATCCACTTGAAAGATTATTCTTATTTATCATCTCTTAAATTTTCATTGTTTTATCCCCAGCTTTCTCTTAAACAACTGCCTATATGCAAAATGGAAAAAGAGACACAGAAATACAGAACAGACTTTTGAACTCTGTGGGAGAATGTGAGGGTGGGATGTTTCGAAAGAACAGCATGTATACTATTTATGGTGAAACAGATCACCAGCCCAGGTGGGATGCATGAGACAAATGCTCGGGCCTGGTGCACTGGGAAGACCCAGAGGAATCGGGTGGAGAGGGAGGTGGGAGGGGGGATCGGGATGGGGAATACGTGTAAATCTAATGGCTGATTCATATCAATGTATGACAAAAATAAAAAAAAAAAAAAAAAAAAAAAAAAAAAAAAAACAACAACTGCCTGTAGAACACACAATTCTATAGTTTGCACAAATGTGGCCACAACATTTGTGCAGAATCAGGTTTTTACCTCCTCTAACCAGGAAAAACAAGTCAGTGAACAAAGTACCTGTCCAACTAGATAAAAATTACTTGGCCAAAAAGAAAAAAAACTGCATTTTTAACAATAATCATCACAGAAAAGAGAAGGAAGAGATATGTTTTAATATACTAGAGCTGTCCCCAAACTTTACTGAAATCAGAGTCCAATTTGACCTTGGGATGAGTTTTCTTAACACTTATTTTTCATCTTCTCAACTTTTCTATGGTTTTTAGAGAATTATTCTTGAACCGAGCTTTTAGGTTTCATTCTGGGACTGGGACACCTGACTCTCTTTGTCATCATTTTACAAATAAGCGTACCATGTCTTCAGACTCTAACTGTTGAAGATTCTGCTTTCATGATGTGATCAAGAGTTTTCAAAGACACCTCAAGTTAAACTGAAGATTTCACCTCAATTTCTGTCTTGATAACTTCACATTGAGCAAACATTTTAGGCCTGGTCTAAGCTTGGACTTGGATGTATAATCTTATTTTTATTAAAAAAAAAAAACTCACAAATCATCCAGGGGACTTCCCTGGTGGTTCCGTGGTTAAGTCTCTGCCTTGCAGTGCAGGGGATGCATGTTCAATACCTGGTTGGGGAACTAAGACCCCATGTGCTGCAACTACTGAGCCTGCACCTGTGCCCTGCAAGGAAGGGTGCCACATGAAGCAATGAAGATCCTGCATGCCAGGTAAATCAGATACAGCCGAAGAAATAAATATTCTTGTAAAACCCAAACTGCCCATATTTATCCCTTCATGAGTGCTCACACATCTGAAGCATGAGGGTCAGGGGAATATCCGTTCAGTCATGGAGGAGGGTATTCGGTTAAGTTCACTAATTTGTTCAATGAAGGATCATTATCTGCCAACCTGACAAGAAGCATCATTCATATTTCCATCCCAGCAAAACTGCAAATTACCCTCAGGAAGGGATCTTCAGGGAAGTTCTTCAGTGGGAGACAAATATCAAATCCATAAGTACTAAACCGTCAGTATGCATTGACTTAATTTCACCTCCTTTCTTCGCTTAGGGTGGTGATTAAGAGCATGGGCCCCCCGAAACCAGATTGCCTGGCAGACTACAAACCTGAATGCAGACTACACTAATTACCAAATATGAGAGCCTGAGCAAATTTTCTCACTTCTCTTTGCCCTCACTTTCCTTATGTAAACTACTGACAATAGTAATACCTACATCACAGCATTGTTTGGAATAAATAGGATGATACATGTAAGAGTAAGACATGGAAGAGTATTTGGCTTATAATAAGCTCTTGGTAAATGCTAGTTTATTATCTCTATCCATTAATTACCCCCATTCCACTTCACCCTTGGGTTGAACATCATTTACATGATTTTCTAATGACTATTTCCAAAGCATGTTATCATGCAAAATAGATCAAATGAGCTCTACTTAATGATTTAATTAATTAATCATTTGGGCTTTATTTAAATTCAGTCCTAGACACTTTTTATCTAAGATATATTAATTTACTTGGCCTATTTCCTAGGCTCTAGTGAATAAAGGAAGTCTGAATGAAATATATCCTTGCTCCAAATTACCCTGTCTGAAGGCTCTTTGAAATGACATCCCTGTCAGGCAATTCAAAGAGTTTTGAAAACAAACAAGCAAGCAAAACTTCAGCCAGTCTGCCTGTATCCTACACAATCAGTAAATGGAACTTGGTGGTGGTGGCTTAGTCACTAAGTCGTATCCGACTCTTGCAACCCCATGGACTGTAGCCCACCAGTCTCCCCTGTCCGTGGGGTTCTCCAGGCAATAATACTGGAATGGGTTGTCATTTCCTTCTCCCAGGGATCTTCCTGACCCAGGGATTGATCCCTGGTCTCCTGAACTGCAGGCAGTTTTTTAACCAACTGAGCTACCAGGGAAGCCCCCAGTGGAACTTGAGTAACCTTATGTCGGGAGCTTCCCCGGTGGCTTAGCAGTAAAGAATCTGCCTGCAATGCAGGAAACTTGGGTTAGATCCCAAAGATCCTTGGGAGAAGAAAATGGCAACCCACTCCAGTATTCTTGCCTGAAGAATCCCAAGGACAAAGGAGCCTCGAGGGCTACAATCCATGGGGTTGTAAAGAGTTAGACATGTCTGAAGCAATTTAGCATGCATGCACATAACCTTATTTTGAGTTAGGGTATCTAGCACCCTTTGGTTTCTTTAATGTCCATTTGGGCTTCCCTGGTGGTTAAGATGGTAAAGAGCCTGCCTGCAATGTGGGAGACCCAGTTCAACCCGTGGGTTGGGAAGATGCCCTGGAGAAGGAAATGGTTACCTACTCCAGTATTCTTGCCTAGAAAACCCCATGGACAGAGGAGCCTGGTGGGCTATGCTCCATAGGGTGGCAAAGAGTTGGACACAATTGAGCGACTAACACACACACACGCACATGTAATGTCCATCTAGGATTTCAGCCCTTATTTAGACTAGAAAGCACTTTTCAAGCCCTGGGGAATCTAATAAAATGAGTAAGATCAGAAGCCTAGCAGTCTGGCTGTCCCACTGGCTATCGTACTTGGTGGGTGTGAGTGTGGATTTTCTTTTCCTTTCCATTTTTATTCTTTTTAATAATGAATCTAAAACATTTATGATTTGCCAAGGGTATGTTCTCTAAAACTGGAAAAGTAACACAGTATAACCGAAATAATATTCCAATCCACTAACTATTCACTATGATGGCATTTTGGAAAGTAAAATAAGTGACTTCTCTCCAATTCACTTCAGTTTTTTTAAACAAAGGGAAATTTGTATCTCTTTAATTTATGAGCTTTGTCCTTTTAATTTTCTCTTATTACATTTAACAACTGCAATTTAATAAGACTAGATGAAAAGCACTTTTTTTTTTTTTGGTTAAGATTTATCTTGATGGAGACTTTGAGAAGGTAGTCTCAATTTTTCCCCCTGTTTTTGGAATGAAATAGACTTTAGTTTATATACTTGACTTAACCTGCCCATTTATTTGGAGGGCATATTCTTTATTCCTTTATTTCAACACTATCTTCCCACTTGAGACATTCAGGTGGTTCTAAATAGTCATGTAGAAAAGAGATGGATATGAATTCATGGTAGGAAGAGCTTGGAAAAAATTACAAAGAAACAAAAGAAATACTCTTTTTTCCTAGAAAAAGAGCAGTAAGTGAGTGGTAGATGAGAGGCTTCCATTCAAAAATGCCAAAGTAGTATCAGATTTTCTACTCTTCCAAACTACAGAGTTCTAAACTTCTTCCAAAATGGTATGGTATCCAAATCAACAATAACTTGGGAAGTGTAAATAGTTTGCAACTCAGATGGTCTGGTTGTTGTCCTTGCACTGTTAAATCAAAGGGAAGCAAGTCCCCTGGATCCCCGTACTCCTGCCCATTCGGAGATGACATCTATGATCTAAAACTCAATGTCATAGACACAGACTTCCTGGAAATTTGCTATCACTAAACAAATCAGAGAATGTCTACAATATCTCCATGATCAAATTAATCAATAAGAATTTCAAAGAACTATTTGTTTCAGGGAGGCAAAGCATGACCGTCCAGATTGAATTCACGAACTGATTGAGATCCAGAGAAATTGTGGGGTTTGTATGAAATTCCTCCTCTTATTGGGTATGATGTTAAGGACTATAAATAAGAAGAGATATAGGAAGGTGACAATATCTACAATGCTCTTTCCTCAAAATATAATTATTGAAATTACACTTTTTCTTTGATCTTTTATAAAGTTTAAAAGGACAACATCTAGCATTGTTTGTATTATTTCCTTGGCAACAAGTACTGTTTACCTGCATGGAGCTTCTTATTGAGCAAGTCTTTTTTTCCTTGTATCATCTTCACAAGTGTGTGTTGGTTTCTTTACCCTTCTCTACCATTTTGAAAATACTAATAACAGAGAAATACTTGAATGTATCTTTGTACTTCCCTGGGGACTTAATACTATAACTTACATATAGATGGTTTTAATATGGGCAAATATTTATTGATTGTTCAATCTATAAAGTTGAAGTGGGCAAAAAAGAAAGGTCACTAGTGGCTTAAGACTCTGGTTGTAGATCTATGTCTTATGCTAGGTGGAAAACTGACCTAACTTAGGTAAGTTAACCTTACCTTACCTTAATGTAGATAAGTCTTAGCTTCTTTGTAGTCTGTAGGATAACTAAGCAGATCAAATTGAATGTGTGTAGAAATACTACAGCAGCTGCATTCCTTCACCTCTTCACCCTACATAATTCCACCTCCCTTTGGTTCTCAGTAATTTCTTAGATGTTAAGTCAATTTTATTTGCAGTGTGTTGGGCACAAAAAAGATCTTAATGACCCAGATAACCACAATGGTGTGATCACTCACCAGTGATCACTCAGCAGTGGCCATAGGACTGGAAAAGGTCAGTTTTTATTCCAATCCCAAAGAAAGGCAATGCCAAAGAATGCTCAAAATACCACACAATTATGCTCATCTCACATTTTAGCAAAGTAATGCTCAAAATTATCCAAGCCAGTCTTAAACAGTATGTGACCGAAAAACTTCCAGATGTTAAAGTTGGATTTAGAGAAAGAGGAACCAGAGATCAAATTCCCACATCCATTGGATTATCAAAAAAGCAAGAGAGTTCCAGAAAAATATCAACTTCTGATTTATTGACTACGCCAAAGCCTTTGACTGTGTGGATCACAACAAACTGTGGAAAATTCTTAAAGTGATGAGAATACCAGACCATCTTACCTGCCTCCTGAGAAATCTATGCAGATAAAGAAGCAACAGTTAGAACCGGACATGGAACAACGGTCTGGTTCCAAACTGGGAAAATACATCAAGGCTGTCTTTTGTCACCCACTTATTTAACTTATATGCAGAGTACATCATGCAAAATGCCAGACTGGATGAAGCACAAGCTGGAATCAAGATTGCTGGGAGAAATATCAATAACCTCAGATATGCAGATGACACCATGCTTATGGCAGAAAGTGAAGAACTAAAGAGCCTCTTGATGAAAGTAAAAGAGGAAAGTGAAAAAGCTGGCTTAAAACTCAGCATTCATATAACTAAGATCACGTCATCTGGTCCCATCATTCCATGGCAAATAGGTGGGGAAACAATGGAAATAAAGACAGACTTTATTTTCTTGGTCTCCAAAATCACTGGGGATGGTGAGTGCAGCCATGAAATTAAAAATGCTTACTCCTTGGAAGAAAAGCTATGACCAACCTAGACAGCATATTAAAAAGCAGAGACATTACTTTACCAACAAAGGTCCATGTAGTCAAAGCTATTGTTTCTCCAGTAGTCATGTGTGGATGTGAGAGTTGGACCATAAAGAAAGCTGAGCACCAAAGAATTGATGCTTTCAAACTGTGGTGTTGGAGAAGGCTCTTGAGAGTCCCTTGGACAGCAAGGAGATCCTACCAGTCAATCCTAAAGGAAATCAGTCCTGAATACTCATTGGAAGGAGTGATGCTGAAGCTGAAACTGCAATACTTTGGCCACCTGGTGAGAAGAATTGACTCATTTGAAACGACCCTGATGCTGGGAAAGATTGAAGGCAGGAGGAGAAGGGGATGACAGAGGATGAGATGGTTAGATGGCATCACCAACTCAATGGACATGAGTTTGAACAAGCTCTGGGAGTTGGTGATGGACAGGGAAGCCTGGAGTGCTGCAGTCCATGGGGTCACAAAGAGTCGGACATGACTGAGTGACTGAACTGAACTGAATGTGTTGGGTAGAATTTGTTGTTCAGTTACTCAGTCTTGTCTGACTCATTGCGACTCCATGGACTGCAGCGCGCCAGGCTTCCCTGTCCTTCACTATCTCCTGAAGTTTGCTCAAACTCATATCCATTGAGTCGATGATGCCATCCAGATATAGTCACCTTCTCCTACGGGCCTCAGTCTTTCCCAGCATCGGGGTCTTTCCAATGAGACGGCTCTTCACATCAGGTGGTGAAATTATTGGAACTTCAGCTTCGGCATCAGTCCTTTCAATGACTATTAAGGCTTTGTTTCCTTTAAGGTTGACTGGTTTGATCTCCTTGCTGTCTAAGGGACTCTCAAGAGTCTTCTCCAGCACTACAATTCAAAAGCATAAATTCTTCAGTGCTCAGCCTTCTTTATGGTCCAACTCTCACATCCATACATGACTACCAGAAAAGCCATAGCTTTGATTATACAGACGTTTGTCAGCAAAGTGATGTCTCTGTTTTTTTAATATGCTGTCTAGTTTGTCATAGCTTTTCCTCCAAGGAGCAAGTATCTTTTAATTTCGTGGCTGCAGTCACCATCCCCAGGGATTTTGGAGCCCAAGAAAATAAAGTCTGTCACTGTTTCCATTGTTTGACCATCTGTTTGCCATAAAGTGATGGCACTTGATACCATGATCTTAGTTTTTTGAATTTTGAGTTTTAAACAAGCTTTTTCACTCTCCTCTTTCACTTTCATAAGGAGGATCTTTAGTTCCTCTTCACTTTCTGCCATAAGCATAGAGTCATCTGCATATTTGAGGTTATTGGTATTTCTCCTGGCAATCCTGATTCCAGCTTGTGCTTTATCCAACCTGGCATTTCACATGATGTACTCTGCATATCAGTTAAATAAGTAGGGTGACAATATACAGCTTTGACTTTGGGTAGAATGGGGACATTTAAAAAGCAAAGGAAGGGACTTCTGTGGTGGTCTAGTGGCTAAAACTTCACCTTCTAATGCAGGGAGTGTGGGTTCAATCCCTGTTTAGTAAGCTAAGATCCTCTGTGCCTCATAGCCCAAAAACCAAACATATAACAGAAGCAATATCGTAACAAATTCAGCAAAAGACTTTTAAAATGGTCCACATTTTTTAAATCTTTAAAAAATTAAAAATAAATAAATAAAGAGCAAGGAATGCCCTAGTCTCTGGGGATGAAAACCCAGCTTGATACAGTGAGTTTGTGTAAGTGCTAAGTAGCCTCAGTTGTGTCTGACTTTGTGCGACCCTGTGGACTACAGCCTGCCAGGCTCCTCTGTCCATGGAATTCTCCAGGCAATAATATTGCAGTGGGTTGCCATGCCCGCCTCCAGGGGGTCTTCTCAACCTAGGGATCAAACCCATATCTCTATGTCTCTTGCCTTGGCAGATAGGGTCTTTACCACTCCCACCACCAAGGAAGCCTCCAGTGAATTGAAGTTACCACAGATGGAAGAATGGAAGTAGGAACTGAGGTGACTATACAACCTAGCATTTTAGCATTTAGTCTGGATGTTGAAAAAAGCATTACACATTTTCTTCTCTTCCACTCATACAGAATTATTCTCTCTGAGGTAAATGATGCTTATTTGTAATTAAGAATATACAAAAAACTGGACAAGAATCACGCATAGGCTATTGAGGAATTCCCAGAGGAGATGATCACCATTGTTCCTTTTGGTTTATGTCTAAGTTTCCTCAAGAAGGCAATGATGATCATCTGATTTATGGAGTCCACGGGTAAGACAGATTCATGGCTATATTTAGTGTTGAATGACTCTCTTTTAGGACTGCTTATCTTGATTTGGATTGTCAGACCTCACATTTAAAAGTGTTTTATTTTCATTGAGACATTCCTTTGTGCTGGTCTCATCCACCCTATGTGTAATATGGCATAACAAATACATAAGTCATCCCCAGCCAGAGAGCTAATGTGAGGCTACAGTAATTTTGCCCTGAGTTCTGAAATTCTGGCACTTTCAGGGTTGTTACCCTATAATGCTTTTTTTCAGTAAAGAAATAATCACACTTTTCTCAATCTCTTAAATATATCTTCTGGCCTTTTCCAGGGCATTAATCATAAAATCCGTGTTTGATAAAAGGAGAAATAGGAAATAAAAACAAATGAATTAGATTCCAAACAGCATTGAAGGGAACTATGTGAATGCAGAGTATGTTGAGAGGTAAAGGGTTTGGGCTTTTGATATGTTAAATCAAAGAACCTTGATAGTTAGATATTTCTCCAGGCGTTCTGAATAAGAAATGCTGAATAAAGGTGAGTGAGATATATTCTATTTTCTTTTTATTCTTTTGTGCTTTTTCACATAGTCATTTCCCCTAAATTGTGCATTAAAAAAATTAAAACTGGGATGTGTCTTCTTTTGAATAGTTAAAATGAAACTCTAATGGCTTGAAAATAGCTATTGGAAGGTAGTAAATAGAATTTAATTCACATTTACAGGATGGAAATTGTTCAGTTAGAATGGATTTTATGGCCCAAATTTATATATGCTCAATATAAAGGCAGATTACTAACAATAAGGATGGACCAGTATAAATATGAAAGTAAATTTTGTAATTATATAGATATGTGCTACGATTAGTCACTCAGTCATGTCTGACTCTTTGCGACCCGATAGAGTGTAGCCCACCAAGCTCCTCTGTCCATGGGGTTTCTCCAGGCAAGAATACTGGAATGGGTTACCATACCCTCCTCCAGGGAATCTTCCCAACTCAGGGATCGAACCCTGGTCTCCCACATTGCAGGCTGATTCTTTACCATCTGAGCCACCAGGGAAACCCAAGAATCCTGGAGTGGGCAGCCTATTCCTTCTTCAGGGGAACTTCTCAGCCCAGGAATCAAACCAGGGTCTCCTGCATTGCAGGCAGATTCTTTACCAGCTAAGCTGCCTGGGAAGCCACCAATTATATAGATAACCTCAGGTATTTTGGATGTCTCCCTTCTACCATATTTAATAAAAATGTAAGAGTCACAAAAGACAACTTTTCCTAAAAGCTGTTCAAATTCAAGTTGAATGTACAATATAACAGCACAAAGTTCACCAGATAAACTTTCACAAGATGTATGTCTTGTTTATGTTCCATCACTTACTATCTCTAGGGTGATATGGAGGTAAATTATTTAACCTTTATGAATATCAATACTCTTATTTTTTAAACTGTGAAAATATTAGCTTCTTGCCTCTTCTTGGGTGGTTGTGAATATCAAACAAAATGATGGATGTAATTGTGCTTTGGAAAATGGCAAAATCCCATATCAAGCTGAAATATTATCCATCTCCAATTTCTTTCAGTTCTACTTCTTAACACAGCAATTCTTTTTTAAAATTTATTTTTTAGTTGAAGGAAAATTGCTTTACAATGTTGTGTTGGTTTCTGCCATACAACAATGCAAATCAACCATAATTGTGTGTATATATATATATATATCTCACATCCCTCTGGTTAAAACAGTAATTCTTATTAACACATTTTAAGGGCTCTGGGAACTTGCAAATCAGACAGACATAATAAGAGTGTGGGTAATACTGTCCTCTCTCCCACATGGAGAGGATTCTTCGGGACTATTCAAGAAAGTCCTTTACCAGATGTCTAATTTCATGCACTTTCCAAAAAGTATCAGTAAGTGATTTAGATAATATGCATTTTAGATTCAGTGGACTATTGTTATTGGGAAAAAAATGAAAATAGCACAGTCTCTTTCACAGTAAATCCTTAATATATATATTTGTGGCTTGAATGAATGAACTTAATAGCAAGTGATCTGAAAGTGATCCAGTGTCACTGCCTGGCCCATGTTGATCCTGTGATCCAACATGACTGCCTGATGGAGCCTTGTGAATACTGTTCCTAACAGGAAAGATTCCTCTACTGGTGATTCAGGCCCTCCTGAGCACCCCAGGTCACGTCCAATCTGTGAATTTATTAATAAAAACTCTCTAGTCTGACCATATTCCAAAAAAAAGGTTGATTCTCCAATATCCTACCACTGCTGCTGCTACCACTAATCACTTCAGTTGTGTCCGACTCTGTGCGACCCCATGGACAGCAGCCCACCTGGCCCCTCTGCCCACAGGACTCTCCAGGTGAGAACACTGGAGTGGGTTGCCATTTCCTTCTCCAATATCCTACTAAAATCCATAAAATCTGGAAAATGAATCAATCTGAATTTATTGAGTAGCTATTATGTACGAATCATTGCTTTACTGTGCATGAGTTGCTACTCCACAGCTGATGAAATGGGTCAAGGGGATCTCTACAAGACCAAAAACACAATAATGTGAAACATACACAAATGAAAACATCCAAGTCCAAACTTAACTTTTCATATGGAAAGACTTTCAAACAAGAAGAAACCACAATTTCCAGAAATGAATGGGAACACAAAACCATGTAAATAAAGATACAATTTGAGGCTGTAGCTGTTGACCAGGTCCTCATGTCCGGGGCTGGAACTTCAATACCCACTTGGGACATGACACAGAGACCACAGCCCTGCCGAGCAGAGGCTGACAAAAAACACTTCTGCAGAAAGCCAGGCCCTGAAGTCTTCCTGCTCAGCCCCCAGCCCAGGGAAATGGGGAGAAAGCTTAACTGGCTTGACAATCTGGGTGACAATTTTAGTGCATGTTAACCATGGATAACCAGGATACAGACAAGCCTCACTATCCCTACCCTCTCCCCTACAAAATCCCTTATGCTACCAGAAAGTCATATAGGTGGAACCATATAGTGTATAACCTGACACTGGCTTCTTTCTCTGGTCTTAATGCCTTCGAGAGCAATCCTGTGCATCAATAATTCCTTTCTTTACAATGTTGAAAACATTCCGTTGTATGAATGTGCCACAGCTTGTTTATCTGTTGATTCATTGAAGGGCATCTTTTTTTGCAGTATTTGGTTGACAATGAATAAAGCTCTATGAACACTGATGTACATTTCTTTAGAGTAAATCTCTATAAGTGAGGTTGCTAGGTTATGTGGTAAATATAGGTTTGACTTTATAAGAAACTGTCAAACCCTCTCCAAAGTCACTGTACTATTTTGCACTAGCACCAGCAATCTATGAATTTTAACTGCTCTACATTGTCATCAAGTCTTACTCTCTTCCGTATTTTTTATTTATGATTTTAATTTTTCTAATAGACATGTATCTTGCAAAGCTTTTATGTTGCATTTTCCTGAAGGCATATAATGAGGAACATCTTTTCATGTATTTGCACGCTTTTTGTATATCCTCTCTGGTTAAGCGTCTGTTCAAGTCTTTTACTCTTTAAAAAAATTTTGTTTTCTGTATGTTGAGTTTCAAGAGGTTTGGGTTTTATTTTAATATATTTAAAAAAAAACACTTTTAATGTACCTTGAAAATATTCTCTCCCACTTCTATAGTTTGTCTTTTCATTCTCTTCAACAGCAACTTTTTCAGAGCAATTTTTAAATGTCAATAAATTTCAACTTACCTTTTTTTTTTCATAAATTGATGTTTATGTGTCATATTTAAGAACTCTTTGCCTAATGCCAGATCACAAATGCTTTTTGTTGTTTCCTTCTAAAAATTTTATAGTTTCATATTTTAGAGTTAAATCTATTTTAGTGTAAATGTTTGTATTAGTTTTAATGTTTAGGTCAGGGTTTTGTTTGTTTGTTTGTTTGTTTATGCTTTTGGTATCTAGATTTATATTGTTTCAACAACATTTTTTGAGAAAATATTTTTTCTCCTTAAATTCCTTTTGCATCTCTGTCAAACATCAATTGACCGTATTTGTGTGGGTCTATGTCTGGACTCTATGCTGACACACGGATCAGTTTCCAATACTACACAGTTAACTACTGTAGCTTTACAATAAATAACCTAATGTTGACTTTGGGCTTCCCTGGTGGCTCAGGGGTTAAAGCGTCTGCCTGCAATGCGGGAGACCTGGGTTCGATCCCTGGGTCGGGAAGATCCCCTGGAGAAGGAAATGGCACCCCACTCCAGTATGCTTGCCTGGAGAATCCCATGGATGGAGGAGCCTGGTGGGTATACAGTCCACGGGGTTGCAAAGAGTCAGACATGGCTGTACAGTTTGCATCTGTATAAGGTTGACTACTATAATTCCCTCAATTTTATTCTTCTTTTCCAATTATTTTTCATTATTCTAATTCTATTGTCCTTGAATATAACTGCACCATACTAGGTTTTCCAGTTCATGAATGTGGTATGTCTCTTCATCTATTTCAATCATCTTTGATTTCTTTTGCCGGTATTTTATAGTTTTCAGCACACATATCATGTATATGATTTTTCAAAAATTATTATACCTAAATATTTCAATTTCTATAACTATGCAAATGGTATTGCTTTTTGCAATTTTGCAAAATTTTGCAAAACAAATTTTGCAGTTGTTCATGATAGTATATAAATTTCTTTTGATTTTCGGATATTGATCTTGTATCTTGTGATCTTTCTAAATTTGAATCAGTTGCATGTGTCTGTGTGTATGTTTGTTGTTTTGTATGATCTTGAGATTTTCTACATAGACAGTTACATTTTCTGTAATTAGTGACAGTTTTATTTCTTTCATTCTAGTCTGTATGTCTTTTATTTCTTTTTCCTGTTTTATTGAATTGGTTAAGACTTTCAGTAGGATATTGAATAGCAATGGTGAGAGTAAATATCCTTGCTCTGCTCCTGATCTTAGGGTAGAAAGGATTTTTACCCCTTAGTATGATGTTTCCTGTGGATGGTTTATTGAGACACAATCATTTTGAAGAAATTGCCTTCTATTCCTAGTATGCCAAGTGTTTTTATTATGAATAGGTACTGAAGTTTGTCAAATGCATTTTATGTTTTGATTCATATGATCATGTGGTTTTTATTCTTTAGTCTATTAATATCATAGATTAAGTTGCTAATTGTTTAAAAACATATGAACCAGACATGTTTCCAGCATAAAGCAAAATTGATCATATATATTATACTGTTATACATTATTACAATTGCTTTGATAGTAATTTTTGAGGAATGTCATGTCAATGTCTATAAGGGATCAGTTCAGTTCAGTCACTCAGTCTGATCTGACTCATTGTGACCCCATGGACTGTAGCAAGACAGGCTTCTCTGTCCATCACCAACAACCAGGGCTTGCCCAAACTCATGTCCAGTGAGTCAGTGATGTCATCCAGCCATTTCATCCTCTGTCGTTCCCTTCTCCTTCTGCCTTCAATCTTTCCCAGCACCAGGGTCCTTTCCAATGAGTTAGTTCTTCCCATCAGGTGGCCAAAGTACGGGAGCTTCAGTTTCAGCATCAGTTTTTCCAACGTATATTCAGGACTGATTTCCCTTAGGATTGACAGGTTTGATCTCCTCGCTGTCCAACGCAGTCTAAAGAGTCTTCTCCAACACCACAGTTCAAAATAATCAATTCTTCAGTGCTCAGTTCTAATGGTCCAACTCTCATATCTGTACATGACTACTGGAAAAACCATAACTTTGGCCAGATGGACCTTTGTTGGTAAAGTAGTGTCTCTGCTTTTTAATATGCTGTCTAGATTTGTTATAGCTTTTCTTCCAAGAGCAAGGGTCTTCTAATTTCATGGTTGCAGTCACCATCTGCAGTGATTTTGGAGCCCAAGAAAATAAAGTCTGTCACTGTTTTCATTATTTCCTCATGATTGGCCATGAAGTGATGGGACCAGATGTCATGATCCTAATTTTTTCAATGTTGAGTTTTAAGCCAGCCTTTTCACACTCCTCTTTTACTTTAATCAAGAGGCTCTTTAGTTCCTCTTCACTTTTTGCCATCTGCATGTCTGAAGTTATTCATATTTCTCATGGTAATCTTGATTCCAGCTTGTTCTTCATCCAGCCTGGCATTTCTTATGATATTGTCTACATATAAGTTAAATAAGCAGGGTGAAAATATACAGCCTTGATGCACTCTTTTCCCAATTTGGAACCAGTCTGTTGTTTCATCTCTGGTTCTAACTGTTGCTTTTTGACTTGCATACAGATTTCTCACGAGGCAGGTAAGGTGGTCTGCTATTCCCGTCTCTTTAAGAATTTTCCACAGTTTGTTGTGATCCACACAGTTAAAGGCTTTGGCGTGGTCAATAAAGCAGAATTAGATGTTTTTCTGGAACTCTCTTGCTTTTTTGATGATCCAGCAGATGTTGGCAATTTGATCTCTGGTTCCTCTGTCTTTTCTAAATTCAACTTTAACATCTGGAAGTTCTCGGTTCACACACTGTTGAAGCCTAGCTTGGAGAATTTTGAGCATTACTTTGCTAACATGTGAGATGAGTGCAATTGTGTGGTAGTTTGAACATTCTTTGGCATTGCCTTTCTTTAAGATTGGAATGAAAACTGACCTTTTCTAGCCCTATGGCCAATGCTGAGTTTTCCAAATTTGCTGGCATATTGAGTGCAGCACCATCTTCTAGGATTTGAAATGACTCAGCTGGAATTCCATCACCTCCACTAGCTTTGTTCATAGTGATGCTTCCTAATGCTCACTTGACTTCACACTCCAGGATGTCTGGGTCTATGTGACCCATCATGGTTATCTGGGTCATTAAGATCCTTTTTGTATAGTTCTTCTGTGTATTCTTGCCTCCTCTTCTTAATATCTTCCACTTCTGTTAGGTCCAAACCATTTCTGTCCTTTTATTGTGCTCATCTTCGTATGAGATGTTCCTTTGGTATCCCTAATTTTCCTGAAGAGATCTCTAGTCTTTCCCATTTTTTTTGTTTGTTTGCTTTGTTTTCCTGTATTTCTTTGCATTGTTCACTTAGGAAGGCTTTCTTATCTCTTCTTGCTATTCTTTGTAACTCTGCATTGAGATGGGTATATCTTTCCTTTTCTCGTTTTGCCTTTTGCTTCTCTTCTTTTCTCAGCTATTTGTAAGCTATCCTCAGACAATCATTTTGCCTTTTTGCCATTAGGGATATTCATCTGTATTATTTTTCTTGTAGTACTTTTGTCTAATTTTGGAATTAGGGTAATGCTGACCTCATAAAATGAGTTGAACACTGTCCCCATTCTTTTCTTTACAGAAAATATTGTGTGATTTAATTTCTTTATAAAATGTATGTTTAGAAACTGAGGAGTTCTTTTTTCACTTGGCTTTAATTGCAAGACTATTCAAGTTATGTGTTTCATTATGAATGAGTTTTGTTGGCTTTCTTTTGAGGAACTTAATTTTATCTAAGTTGCTGAATTTATGTGTGCAGAGATGTTTTTCATGTTCTTTTACTATTTTTACAACCTTTGAGGTTTTATTGTATAAATTTTAAATTGATTAGGCCTAAATTCAGGAAACAGATGAATATATTAATGGGCAATGCAGTGAAGTATTCAGAAAAATTTGGATTGTAGGAAACTCTATAGTACAAATTCCTGATTCCTTTAATACAAAATATAGGAGGAGTGAAGCAGGGAGTAAAAAGAAACCTGTTGATAGAAAAAGAAATCAGTATATGAACAGTATTTCAATTCAGATTTAAGTAAACACACTGAAAAAATAAACATTTATGTGGAAATAAGAAACTTTTGAAAATGACTAGATACTTTGTGATATTAAGGGCATGTTTTGTAAAAAAAATCTCTTTAGTGATAATGCTACCATTAAGTTACTTTAAAGATTGAAAGATACACTTTGTTATAAATTGGAAGAATTACTATAATTAAGATTTTAATTATAGACTACTTAGTCTGTAATATCAATGCAATGATAATAGAAATAAATTAACCTTTTCCCCACGGAGTATGACAAATCATTTTAGAGAGATGTACTCAAACAGTTTCAAATGAAATATTATAATAGATCACATTTGTTACAAAATAATTTAGTGGGAAAGAGTGGAAAGTAAGTAAGGCACTGTTCAAACAAGAATGGTCATAACTTCATAATTTTTGTGATTGAGTGCTGGTAATTTTCTCCACATTTTCCATTATAAAATATTTTCATAAAAAATATATTTCATAATTTTATAAAAAAACTTTTAAGGAGGTTTTCAACAATTTATAAAATAGTTATTTAAGAAATCATAATGGAAATAATACAATATTTCATGAAAAATTGAGGATGATTCAACACCCACTCTAGTTGTTTTTGCCTGGAGAATCCCAGGGACGGGGGAGCCTGGTGGGCTACCATCTATGAGGTCGCACAGAGTCGGACACGACTAAAGCAACTTAGAATCAGCAGCAGGAACACTCATAGGACACAGATAGACTAGTACTTAGGGGAAAATTCATATATTAAAAAAGAAGATTAACAACAAATGAGCTGAACATCATTCTCAAGAAATTAGTCAAAGAGTAGAAGAAATTGATCATTACCACTAATGACCAGACAGAAACAGACCAGACATGGTGTGACCTAACAGAAGCAGAAGATATCAAGAAGAGGTGACAAGAATACACAGAATAACTATACAAAAAGGAGCAACAGTTAGAACTGGACATGGAACAACATACTGGTTCAAAATTAGGAAAAGAGTATGTCAAGGCGGCATATTGTCACCCTGCTTATTTAACTTATATGCAGAGTACATCATGAGAAATGCCGGGCTGGATGAATCACAAGCTCATGCACAAGAACAAGCTAAGTTTGAGTAAGCTCTGGGAGTGGGTGATGGACAGGGAGGCTGGCGTGCTGAAGTCCATGGGGTCACAAAGAGTTGGACACGACTGAGCAACTGAGCTGAACTGAACTGAACCAATGACCAAACAGTTGGAAAGAAATAATGAAGATCAGAAACTGATAAAATATCAATGAAATCTGTAAAACCAAAAGCTGATTCTTTAAAAATACTATGGAGAGCTCTGGCAAGATCTAAGAAGAAAATATAGATGTGAAGACACTAATAAATGATATTAGTAATAAATACACTTCAAAAAGATATTTTAAATGAAGGTAATATTATAAAGGGCTTCCCTTGTGGCTCAGCTGGTAAAGAATCCGCCTGCAATGCAGGAGACCTAGGTTCAATCCCTAGGTTGGGAAGATCCCCTGGAGAAGGGAAAGGCTACCCACTCCATATTCTGGCCTAGAGAATTCCATGGACTGTATAGTCCACGGGGTTGCAAAGAGTCAGAAGCATTTCATGCCAAAACATTTGAAAGCATTCTAGAAAGATAAATTACCACAACTACCTCTTAAGAAATAGAAAATCTTGGTAGACCTATACTCTTTTTTTTTCAGGACCAGGCTTTATTATATTTGAATTTTGCGGAAATTTCGGGATACAAATACTCAATAGCATAAAAAAACTGTTAAAAAAAATTTTGTCCTACAAGAAACAACTGGTGGTCATTAATCTTTAGCCCATTCATCTGGTTCATTGTGAAAAATGGCCAGAGGACATGAAAACGGGTGCTGACTTAATCTGAGGATCAAGAGAAGCCATAAAGATGCTAACTTAAACATTGTGACCTTTAAACTGGCTGGTTAGAAATGACATATTTTAAGGACAGGAGCCAACCAAAACTGTGCAGATCAATACTAGTAAGAATATAGATTGCTGCAAGTCCCTCCTTTGGGGGGACTCTTTACCCCCTCTGAGTGTCTATGCTGAGAGCGTTGTACTTTCCTTCTCTTTAATAAATCCTATTCACTGGCTGCTGCTAAGTCGCGTCAGTCCTGTCCGACTCTGTGCGACCCCATAGACGGCAGCCCACCAGGCTCCCCTGTCCCTGGGATTCTCCAGGCAAGAACACTGGAGTGGGTTGCCATTTCCTTCTCCAATGCATGAAAGTGAAAAGTGAAAGTGAAGCCGCTCAGTCGTGACCGACTCCTAGCGACCCCATGGACTGCAGCCTACTGGGCTCCTCTGTCCATGGGAGTTTCCAGGCAAGAGTACTGGAGTGGGGTGCCATTGCCTTCGTATTCACTTTCTACTGGGAAAAAAAAAAAAATTGTCCTACAAAATTTCAAAAGCAGAGAAACCTTTCCGTTTATTTAATGAGACAAGAAATAGCACAAAATATATTAGAAATACAAATTACAGTTTAGTATTACTTATGCAAATGAATGCAAACACGCTAAATCCAATACTAAAAAATGAATTCAATGATAAATATTTAAAATCATTATAAATGAATTGAGATTATCACAGAAAAGCAATAATTGTTTAACATTATGAAAGCTATGTACTAAAATAACATCACAGTCATTGTAAAAACAAGTTATGAGAAGCCTGAAAGAAATATAATAGAGGAAGTATATAACTTTATAAGAAAAATAAAGGTAAATACATTAAGAGATTTTGGTTATTGATTAAAAACACAATACAATAAAAATGCTTGATTTTATAGAAATTATTATTTTTTATGGAAAGTTAGATTACTGAAATTAATATAGAAGAGTTTAGAGAATAGCCATGATAGCTTTGAAGGAAAGCAAGTTATTCAAACTTGCTTTTCAAACTTGCTTTTCCTGATTGAGATTTGTTATAAAATTAGAGTTGTTAAAACATCCTGAAACAAAAAGATGCTGAAACAAGAATTCTAAAATTATGAGGAAAAGATGTATAAATTTACTACATTAAAATTTAAAATTAGATTATATTAAATTTAGATAACATTGAAATTTATATTAAAACAAAAAGCACTATAAGTAGCTAAAAAGAAAATCTACGTACATAATGGGAGGATACATTAATGATACATGAGACAGAGAAAGAATTACTATTGAGATTATATAAAGAATTCCTACAAATGAGTGAGAAAAAACCAGCACAATTGAAGAATAGACAATATAAGAATATGAAAGTCATCTGGCCTATAAGCATGTGAAAAGACAGTTCAGCCTTACTAATGATCAGGGAAAAGAAATTAAAACAGAAATGAGCTAGCATTTCACACTCATCAATTTGGATGAATTTTAAATTGTGTGTTTGTGTGTGCATGAATGTGTTTGTGTTACTTTCAGTGTCAACTAGACTATAAGGAAATTGGAGCTTTTATCCTGCTGATCTGATCAGGAATATGCTGGAAGATGTTTAAAAACTGGCTCTCCAAGAAAAAAAAAAAAGCCCCACTTGAGGTATTGTCTAATTTCAAGGTTCCAGTGGAAGGTGATGTTAGGGAACAGAGTTAAGGAGAGATGTGCACAATTAGAATTGCTCAAAACCTTGAGGTATAATTCCAAATGTATACCGTTGAGTAAATCTAATTTAAAGGAACAAGGAACATTAATTTTAAAAGGAAAAAGCTTATAATAATCTAAATCTAAATCATCTAAGTAATCTAAATAGAAGCATAATAAAAACATTATATTTCCATAAAGGCATAGCAGTTAAAATTAATAAGTTAATAACTATGTAGATTAATTTCAAACATGACTTTAAGTGAACAAATGAAATTGCAGTGTGATAGCAGGTGTGTAAATTTTGAAAACAATACAATATGACTTATGAACAGTCACATATTTGTGGTAAAATATGAAAACATGGATGAGAAAGACATCAGATTCTTCCTTGTGGCACTCTCGGAAGAGAGGTTGGGATAGAAAGGGAGTATAGGGCTTCAATTATTTTAGTAACATTTTATTTCTTTATGAAAATAAAGATTTGCAGTGAATTATTTTAGATCTGATTAGAGGGAGCATGGTTGTTGGTTTTATTATCTTCCTACTTTTACCATATGTTTGAAATAAAATATTTGAGGTGAAAAGCCAATCTCTGGCCCCCATATCTTATAGTTATGATGAGGGTAAGATGCTCTGTAGACATGACTGGTTTATTCAGTATCGGATGACAGTGACATATCCAGAGGCCCCCAAAGGGACTGTCATAACCTGAGGGAGCCAGGGAGGTCCTCACACTCAATGAACGCTGCAGCTAACTGCTGGACCTGGAATGATCCCTGTGAGATTCAGTGGTCCTCAATCTGGGACCACTAGGTGACCATCACTGGCTCACAAATGATTACAATGCAATGCCAGCCTTCATCATACACAAAGCCAGGGATGCCAAAAGAAGCCACCCAAGGATCCCAGGGGGGTGTCAACTTTGAATCAGTACAGAGAAGGTGTCAGAAGTGAGATACGACAGAACTGCTCTGTTAACAACTGCATCCATCTCCTTTCTTTCTATGGACTAGCTTCACTGAGCTGATTTGATCTATAACCCAGGCATATTCCAGTCATCTCCAGGGACTACCTGGCTAAGCAAAGGGAATAAAAATCACCATTTAAACTTGAAGGCTGTCTGTCCATGGATGGCCATTTAGAAATGAGAGATTTCATGGAACCCTAGAATGTTAGGATTCAGAGTTCAGTTAAGTCACTTCTTTCTTCTTTTAAGTGTGGAAATGGAGGCCCCTCAGAGATTCGGTGACCTACCAGATATCGAGAGTGAAGGACAAAGTCTGACCCAAATGATTTAATTACAAACTGAGTGACTTCTCATAGCCACAAGAAACGATTCCATTACAGAGCTTCGAGGAAGACTGTTTGGGATTCTCTCTCTCTTTTATTCCAAGTTTTAAAAAAATCTGTTGAAAATCCCATGGGAGCTGAAATTGCTGAAGACAACTAGCTCTTTAATTATGATATGCAGTCAGCTTCTTTTACTCTTCACTTATCTCTGAAGTTGGATGGCCTGGTACCTTGGAATGCTCCCTGACAGGTCCCTGTGATTTGTATCAGCTCACAAAATTAAAAAATGCAGACTTGCAACTCTAATTTGCCAGAATCCTTAAGATCTCTTTTATCATGCCCTGCTGGCTGGGTGGAAAGCAATGCTCTCTTTAGTGGCAATCTGCTCTAATCATTTTTTATTCAGGTGGCAGGCAGGGTTCAGGCAAAACATGAAAGAGAGTGGTTGGAGCACAGTGTCTTCAGATGGCTTAAACTGCGTCACTCAGATAATTTTGATCCTTTTTCATTTAGCCACATTTAGACAGGTTTCTCTTGCAGCTCAGTAGACCAAAACCCCAGCACAGGATATAAAGAAGGTGCATCAGCAAAGAGCATGGCGTTTGAAATCTGAAGTCACTCCCTTCTAGATGTATGTGACCTTCAGTTACTAAATCTCTCTGAGTCCTCCTTTCCTCATGGATGAAACAGGAAATTAAAAAATAAATGCACTCATCACTGGATTGCTCTGAAGGGGAAATGAGCTTTGAGAATTGTTTGTGAAAGTGTTTTATATATTTTAAAGTGCTACACAAATGTTAGTACCCTATATTCATTTTCTATGTGAATCTTTAAAACTTGCCATCTTGTCTAAAAATCAGCTTTCAAAAATGTGGACATATGAAAAGTTTCCAGGTAAATATCTAACTGTCCTTTCTGAGTGAAAAGAAAAATCATATCGATTCTGGTTTTATTTTTCCTTAGTTGTGCCATTCTGAAAGGTAGATGTAAGGACAGATTGCATAATAAACAATGATCTTATTTAATATAGGTTTTTGGAGAGGAGAGAGAAATTATTTCTTTGCCACAAACTACAGCTGTTTATTTCACTTTATGAGAAAAAAAAATCAATGAGAAAATAAGACAGCTACTGGGCCCACCAGGAAGAAATTTAAAATGGCAGTTGGTTTGGGAGTCTTTGCAGTTGGTTTGGGAGTTGGTTTAGAGAAAGTCTCCATCTATTTGATTGAGGAGATAGATCTCATTTATTAAAACCTTTAAAAAGCACCTAAAAGTGACAGGGATTGTACTAAAAAGTATGGTCTCTGCCTCCACTGAACACATGTTTCTTGATGATTGTATTTCAAATTCAGTTGCCCCTCATTATATGAACTCTGGTTAACCCCATTACTCACTAATCAAAGCTCAGAAATGGACTGTATTAGGATAGTCAGAGATACATTACTCAGTAAAGGAAAATAGCGCTACCACCCACTTCCAGATTCTACTGATACTTAATTGTTCCTCTTTCTCTCTGACCCTAGATCTGGTTAAGGTAGCTTTCAAGTTAGAAAAAAAATGCCAGTGTGTTTCCTGTGTTTCCATGGAACACCTAGCACACTATTCAATACATGTTTGTTGAATTTCATTAAATACTGAGTTGGCCAGAAAGTTCACACAAGTTTCTCCATAAGATGGTACACAAAACTCCAAACAAACTTTTTGACCAACACAATACCTAAAACCTTATTTAAGTATGTTAAATGGGAAAATTCTTTACAAAGTAGAGCATCCTCATGACATAGGAAGACAATCCTAACCAGGCCTCAGGATAATAACTGTTTGCTATTCACTACAATTTCCCAGCCACATGGTTGGGGAAACAATTATTTTCCCCTTCTTGGATTGCTTGTGGGAATAGCTCCTTGAGAATAGGCACTGTGTCTTCTACTCTTTTGTCTATTTCTATGGTAAAGTGCCAGGAAAAATGAGGAGCACACTTAGAGAATGATATTTTTGAAACCGGAACTTACAGAGTCCTCAGTAGTCAAAGCTATGGTTTTTCCAGTAGTCACATAGAAGTCAGACGTGAGAGTTGGACCATAATGAAGGCTGAGTGCCAAAGAATTGATGCTTTTGAACTGTGGATGCTTTTGGACTCTTGAGCGTCCCTTGGACTGCAAGGAAGATAAAACCAGTCAATCCTAAAGGAAATCAACCCTGAACATTCGCTGGAAGAACTGATGCTGAGGCTGAAGTTTGTCCAGCTGATATGAAGAGCCGACTCATTGGAAAAGACCCTGATGCTGGGAAAGATTGAGGGCAGGAGGAGAAGGGGATGACAGAGGATGAGATGGTTGGATGCCATCATTGATTCAAGGGACAGGAGTTTGAACAAACTTTGGGAGATAGTGTAGGACAGGGAAGCCTGACATGCTGTGGTCCATAGGATTGCAGAGTCAGACATGACTGAACTGAATAACAATAATTTCAACTCAAGACCAAGTAGAATAAATATGTTCCCTAAACCAAGCACAAAAGACGCCCTCTTCTGGATAGCCTGACTCCAGACCCTCCATGCCAACTCAGAGCACACCTGAAGCCTCTCTTTGTTCCCCGGTCCCCTGTTTGCCATTGAGTCTCTGCAAAACACAAGGCTCTCTTGCTACAGCAAACTCTGTAAGCAGCCTTTCTTCATTCTCTTTTGCATGGTCCTCTTTTGCTTCCATATTCTCCACCCCTTATTTATCATCAAATCTGGGGCCTCCAACTCCTGATGGGAAACAGTTATTTTTCTTCTCAATGAGGGGAATAATGAATGACCAGCCATTTCTACTTTCAATACATAAGCAGATCCAGGCTTTTCACTGATGCAGACCCTCTATCAGCTGCCCCATAGTGGGTGGTTTCCACCACTTCTCTCCAGATGTGGACCCTCAATCTACAATGTGGCTGCTGTGATTGATGGTAGCTCCCAGGAATGAGATGAATGGCAGTTTCCTTTTCACATTGTTTCCTGGTAGAGTCCATGTGTAGTCAGGAAGCATTGTGTATACTGCCTGGTCATGCAGTAGTTACTTTTAGAGTTATCAGTAGCATCATCATCAAAAATTGTATATGTAAAATAATTAAAGCAGTCAAAATTATTTGTACGGTTTATTCTGGGCTTACTTTATCTTCCTTTGGGGGCAATATTTCATTTATGTTTTGATGGGTTTTGCCCAGCCTTGCAAGCATCTATCAATCTAGGCCAAGTAAAAGTGAGTGCTTAATAACAGGTGAACATTGATATGTTGATTGGCCTCTGGCTTCCAGTAAAATGTAAGGAGACCCAAAACCCTCCTAACAGATGGAAATACTATGATTACAAATAAACCTTTAAACAGAAAACCTTACTGTCTTAGCCCTGGAGTCATTTTTTTTCCCTTTAGGTATAGGGTGTGTGTGTGTGTGTGGGTGTGTGTGTGTGTGTGTGTGTGGGTGTGTGTGTGTGTGTGTGTGTGTGTGTGTGTGTGTGTGTGTGTGTGTGTGTGTGTGTGTGTGTGTGTGTGTGCATGCTCAGTTGCTCAGTCTTGTCTGACCGTTTGCGACCCCATGGACTGTAGCCCACCAGCTCTGTCCATGGGATTCTCCAGGCAAGAATACTGGAGTGGGTTGCCATGCCCTCCTCCAGGGGAGCTTCCCGACCAGGGATCCAAACCACATTTCCTGTGGCTCCTGCATTGACAGGCAGGTTCTTTACTACTAAATACAGTGGTACTTCTGCGTCTATGGGTTCTGCATCTCTTACTTGGTCAATCTTGGAATTCACAATAGGGGCTGTAGACTGCATTGTACCATTTTGTAGAAAGGACTTCAGCATCCATGGGTTTTGGAATCCTCCGGGTTCCTGAAACCCATCGCCAGTGGATGGACGGCCCACTGCACCTCACTCTCAAGTAAAATGAAGCTGAGGGCTGTCCATAGTGATTTGCCTCAGACCTGATAAATCTCTTAAGAATTATTTTGAAATTTGAACTACTCTAATTCGATCCTATACACGTCATACGTTTAACTCTGTTAAATGTGGAAAGGGGTTCACCTGGGGAATCCTCTTTGCTCAGAGGAAACCACAGAGGCTACTATTCACAGGCTTTAAAATCTAATTTGCCTAATTGGTGATATTTATAAGTCTATTTCCCCCCATTTGTGTTTATCTATTTACTTGTTTGTGTATTTAAATGTCCATTCTTTATAAGACCCCATGATACATGTTCAGAATATAGTATTTAGCATAGCTTAACACTAGTCATCAAACTGCTCTGAGCATATTAAAGGACCTAGGTAGAGAAGAAGGAAGCAGACATGTACCTGTGTAGACATCCACCACCTGTCAGGTCCTTCTCTCCACCGCATCTTCCCAACTGAAGATTCTTGCTTGATAGGCATCTCCATCTCTTACAGATGAAGGAAGAAAAAACACAAACCAGGTGGACTAAGTTTGGGAGAGAATTTTGGTGATAAGAAAGAAAGACATAGCCAAGAAACTAATTTGGTTTTGCTTTTGTGGTTCATGTAGTTTTAAGCATCTCTCAGGCCTGAGAAAGATATTAAAAATAAGAGATACAGCTCATATAAATGTTTTAATTTTTTTTTTAATTTTAAGCACACCCACTGGTATTCTTGGTATTTTTGCTAGAGAGCAATAATTTGAATTGCTCACAGCAGTTATCTTTGAAAAAGGAATACTGCTGAGAGGTTGGGCCATATGGAACTCCAGTTACATTCTAGTTACATTGGTAAATGAGCAATTACGATGCAGAGGTATCAGTGCTTTGATCAGGGAGACGTACTGAAGGTATCTAAAGGAGCAAGGAAAGATTAAAAGAGGAATGATATCTAAGCTGAGATCTGAAGCATGAGATATCCAAACAAACCCAGGCTTGGGAGAGAGGATCAACAATAGAGTCAGAGGAGCAGCAGGATTGCAAAGAATTATTCTTCATAATGGCTGGAACCCATGGCTGATTCATGGCAATGTGTGGCAAAAACTACCACAGTATTGTAAAGTAATCAGCCTCCAATTAAAATAAATAAATTTTTAAAAAATGGCTGGAATGAAGTGTGTATTGAAGTAAAGGGAAACATAACTTTAGGAATAGCATTTTCTTTAGATAGTATCTTATGAAGTCCAGGACGTAGCCTGGGGTTTTCTTTAATAAGTTTTCCTTTCATCTGTCTAATATGCATCTCCCTCTGCAATTAAAAATTTTTATTGTAGTATAGTTTATATACAGTCTTGTGTTAATTTCTGCTGTATAGCAAAGTGATAGTTATCACAGGATATTGAATATATTTCCCTGTGCTATATAGTAAGAGCTTGTTATTCATCCATCCTATATATATATGTATTACTAGTTTGCGTCTCCTAATCCAAACTCCCAATCCATCCCTCCCCAACTCTCCCCCTTGACGACCGCAAGTCTGATCTCTGTGTCCATGAGTCAAGTTCTCTTTGGTAGATAAGCTCATTTGTGTGTATTTTAGGTTCCACATACTAGTGGTATCATATGGCATCTGTGTTTCTCTCTCTGACTTCCTTTACCTAGTATGAGAATATCTAGGCTCATCCATGCTGCTGCAAATGGCATTGCTTCATTCTTTTTGATGGCCGAGTAGTATTCTATTGTAAATACGTACCACAGCTACTTTATCCATTCATTTGTCTTTGGCATTTTGGTAGTTTCTATGTCTTGACATATAAATAATGCTTCTATTAATATTGTTGTTCAGTCTCTAAGTTGTATCCAACTCTTGGTGACCCCATGAAATGCCACACACCAGGCTCCTCTGTCCTCCACTATCTCCCTAAGTTTGCTCAAATTCACGTCCTTTGAGTCAGTGATGCTATCTAACCATCTCATCCTCTGCCGCCCCCTTCTCATTTTGCCTTTAATCTTTCCTGGCATCAGGGTTTCTTCCAATGAGTTGGCTCTTCACATCAGGTGACCAAAGTATTGAATATTCAAGATTGATTTCCTTTGGGATTGACTGGTTTGATCTCCTTCAGTTCAAGGGACTCTCAAGAGTCTTCTTCAGAACCACAATTTGAAAGCATTAGTTTTTTTTTTTTTTGGTACTCAGCCTTCTCTATGGTCCAACACTTACATCCATATATGACTACTGGAAAAACCGTATCTTTGACTATATGAAGCTTTCTTGGCAGAGTGATGTCACTACTTTATAATATGCTGCCCAGGTTTATCACCATGAACAGAGGGGTGAATTAAATTTTTGTCTGGGTATATGCCCAGGAGTGGAATTGCTGGATCATACAACAACTCAGTATTTTGTTTTTTGAGGAACACTCATAGTGTTGTCCTTAAGTGAAAGTCACTCAGTCATGTTCAGCTCTTTGTGACCCCATGAACTATTATAGCCCGTGGAATTATCCAGGCAAGAATACTGGAGTGAGTAGCCATTCCCTTCTCTAGGGGATCTTCCCAACCCAAGGTTCAAACCCAGTTCTCTCACATTGCAGGCAGATTCTCCACCAGCTGAGACAGCAGGGAAGCCCAAGAATACTGGAGTATGTAGCCTATCCCTTCTTCAGTGGATCTTCCTGACCCAGGAATCAAACTGGGGTCTCCTGCATTGCAGGTAGATTCTTCAACAGCTGAGTTACCAGGGAAGCCCCACAATGGCTACACAAATTTACATTCCTACCAACAGTGTAGGGGTGTTCCCCTTTCTCCATACTCTCTCCAGCATTTATTGTTTGCAGATTTTTTGATTATGGCCATTCTGATCAGCGTGAGGTTGTACCTCATTATAGTTTTGAATTGCATTAATGAGATTGCAATTTAACCTTCACTTTGCTTAGTTTTACCTTTAGGTCTCAAGACTATCCTGTCTTGAGACAGGGTTGTTCAGTCATTCAGTTGTGTCTGATTCTTTGCAATCCCATGGACTGTAGCACACCAGGCTTCCCTGTCCTTCACCATCTCCCAGACTTTGCTCAACTCATGTCCATTCAGACAGTGATACCATCGAACCATCTCATCCTCTGTCGTACCCTTCTCCTCTTGCCTCCAATGTTTCCCATCACCAGGGTCTTTTCCAATGAGTTGGCTCTTCTCATCAGGTGGCTAATACTTTGGCCCGTGGAGTAGCTCAGCAAATAATCAAATTACTTAGCTGTCACCTTTTATGTACTGGACCCTCACATCTATCATTTCCAGTCCTTACAATAACCCTAAAATGTAAGGTGATATTTGTTCTACTTAAGAAAGGAATAAACCAAGGCTTAGACTTCACTGATTTGCACAAGATTACACATCAAATTGGAAACAGAAGCTACACTGATTTTCATGATGCTATATTGCTTTTAACTGCTATAAACACTCGAGATCTCCATTTCACCATGGGTTTTAGTACAAGTGTTAGCTCTTCTTCCCCACACCCCACATAAGAGATCTTCCTCACATTGGGCCAGCCTTTGTGCCTTGTGCAATAGCTTCCAACATAACTTAGTAAGAGTCAGGACCTTAGGGGTTAGAGAGGCTTTGCCCCTCACAAAGTCTGTGCCCTTGGAATTATTACTTTAGTCTCCCTAGGACTCTGTTCCTAATCTGTTACACAGGACCTGAATGGGTACCTATTTCGTGGGTTGTAATTACAATTCCAAGCACTTATTTAGAAGAAGAGTAAGCACAGTGCCTGGCATAGTTCAGCCAGCAATGCATTTTACACTCTTTTCATGGACTTTTTCAACCTCAACTTTGTTCTGAACTTTCACAGATTCAGACTATTTTGTCTTCTTTTTCAGGAACTTTGCCTCTGTGCTCACATCCACACAGTTCACCATTTAAGAGCCCCAAATTCTTAAATTAGCAAGATGCCCACTGGTTATCCATATTGGTACATGAGTCTTATGTATTTGACTGCATACCACCATCATATGGCATTTAAAAATATTCAAGATTTTCTTTTCTCTCTCTTTCTGAATAAAAATGAATTCCTTTGTTCTCCTAAGACCCTTGCCTAAAAGGGTAAAAAGAAACAAAACATTTACACCCTCGAGTAAGTGTCTCTATGCTGACACTTAGAATTTTGTTACTTTACACAGGAAGTGAGTCAACTTTACTAGAGGCTCCAGTTACTCCAGATTCACCATTATCTCCTTATTTCACCTAGTTAATTACCAAAGGGCCAGTGGAGGGAGGAAATGCACAGAATGGATCATTGTATCTTTAAGAAAAATCTCCTTGCCAGTGCCTTTCAGGATGATGATTTTGATCTTAAGGAGGCACTGTCTAAGAAGGATGCAGGTTGTGGAAGCAAATGTCACAGTAAATAATCTGTGAACTGTCTCTTGGTACCCTGAACACCAGGCTCAGACCCCAGACATTTCTCTCTCACGATGCTCTAGAGGTACTTCCAAGTCCAGCAGAGCCGCGTTGCAAGATAAATTGGTGAATCTTTCTTTTCCTGCTGACTGGGCCCCTTCAGTCGTGACAAGCCCAAGATGCCTTGGGACAGAAGGTTGGTTCAGAATGATGGTATAACCAGCCAACATGACTCAGAAAGAGGGTGTCAGGTATTTTTGTCCTGGGCGAAACAAATGCACATGGCCACACGCTTGATTGGAGACTGCAAATAGAATTCCAATTAAGTTTGTGAAAAGATAAGAAAATTTGTGAGGATTTTGGTAGGTTTCCCTGGAAGCAGAGGCTGAGATACATGTGGTTTACTGAGGGCTCTCAGGAGAAGAGTGGTCAGGGGGCCGGAGGAAGAGCTGAACGAGGACATGGTCTTCCGTGAAGATGAACCTCAGCCTGATTACATAGGGGGCTCTGGAGTAGGAGTTCAACCTCAGAGTTGGTCCCACCTAGAGGCAGGGGGCTGAGCATTTTGCATCTTTGCAGGCCATTCCGAGGGTAGTAATACAGATCCTCTCTAGTGATACCACTGTGTTATGACAGAGCAGACTCCAAAGGAGTGTGCAGCCTGGAGCTGTTAGCAGACACCACTGCAGCCAGGAGATGGGTACACTGTCTGCGTAAAGGGAACCTGGGCAGCGTGCCCTGCACTTGGAGTAACTTTACCCTTTCCAGTTTGTACCTGTGGATGGAGGGTGTCTATCTATCTATCTACATTCTAACGTATTTGTTGACTTACCTGTGATCCATTTCAGACTTTCTTTAATGTTGGTGTCCTTATAGATTATTTCCATTTACCTCTAACTACCCCTCTAAATGACATTTTAAAAGCAAATTAAAATGTAGCATAGTTGTATTATCCAGTTGTATAACACGCTTCTTGGTCTTCTGTTATGCTAAGCCAAAGAAAGAAAGAAAGAAAAGGGAAAAAACTGGAATGGTGCTAATAGGACAGAATTGCATCTCAGCCATGAGAAGAAAATTGATCCTTTTTTGGACTGTCATAATTAGTACCCTCAGCATTTGATTTGCAAGATGTTATAATCTAAAAGGACTATTTCTATATGTAAGATATAGCCATTAATCAATCCAATTGATTTTCAAAACCTGTATATAGAAATCAGCCTTGAAAATTTGATAGTCGGTCTGCAGGCCTCCACTTCCTGGAATTGAGGCAGTCAACAGCCATTCTCCTCACCGCTCTTTCCAGCCCATCCCCTCTCCCTGCTCCCTAAAACACCAGGTATGAATTTCAGGGTACATCAGTTGCCTCTTGCCACAATCATGCTGCATAACAAGGATCTCAAAAACTAGAGTCTTAAAGTGATGAGCATTTTTCAAGTTACCAGGTCTTCAAGATTCTGGTTTAGGCTGATGTATTAGTTATTTATTTCTCCATAACATGTTTCCCCAAAATTTAGCACGGTAAAGAAATACACATTTATCATCTCACAGTTTCTCTGAGTCAAGAATCTGGTGTGGGGAGGTGGGGCTGGGGGAGGGATGAAATTGGGAGATTGGGCTTGACACATACACAGAGGTGAATATAAAGCAGGTAACTAATAAGGACCACCTGTATAGCACGGGGAACACTACTTAACACTCTGCAGTGGCCTATATGGAAAAAGAATCTTAAAAAACGGGTGGGCGGATAACTGAATCACTTTGCTGTATGCCTGATGCCAACACAGCATTGTAAAGCAACCATACTCCAATAAAAATTAATAAAAAGACAGTCTGGTGTGGTTTAACTGGGTCGTCTGACCCTGGGTCTCTCACAGGATGCAATTGCCACCTCGGCTAGGATGGCTATCATTTCAAGGCTCATCTCTGGCTCAATCCACGTCCACACCCCCTCATGGGAGGGCTGGCAGCCTTCACATTCTTGCGGGTAACATCACTTCCCCGCCGTGCAAGCTTCTCCACACAGACACTCACAACACAACAGTGCACTTCCCCCAGAGCAAGGGCCACAGGAGCGAAAGCAAAAGAATGAGCAGGACAAAAGTCAGTCTTCTGCAACCTGGTCTTCAAACTGACATGTCGCCATATTCCTATATTCTACTCATTAGAACCATCACCAGGGCCAGCCCGTGCGGGAACAGAGCTTCTCAGGGACATGTACACCGGAATAAAGGGAACCATCCAGGGTGCTGCCTGCAGGTTAGTTACCTCTGGTTTTGACTGTGCTCCTTGTATATCTGGGGATCAGCTGCTGTTAGCTGATTAAAATGATGTTGGCTGTGGTGACTTGGCTCTGAGCCTGTTTTTTTTATACTGTAGAAAATTAGCTGGACACAGTTTCCTGGTGGTGGCAAAAGCATAGAAGAACAGGCAGAAACAGCCAAAGACTCTTGAGGCTCTGGCTCAGAACTGCTACACCATTTCTTTTGGTGCATCCTATTGGTCAGACAGCCCATAAGACCGGCCCAGATGCAATGAGTGAAGATGAGAGCATCTCACCTCATATCCCTGAAGCCATCTTCACCCACGCAAGGGGCACTCCCCTTCTGTCTTGAAGTTTTTGTCATTCATCCTCACCCTGTACAATGCTGCTCGTATTGAAGTTCCTGCAGATGTCGATGCCCACTTAATTAATCTTTTCCAATGGGGCCACTAATGTCATTTTAGGGGAGAAAGTTCTTCATTTATGTAAAACTATTCCTAGGGTTGCAGGACATTTGACTGCCATGAATCTTGCAACCTAAGTGCCAATGATTCTTCCAGCTTTGAAAATGCTCCAACAGAGAGAAATGTCACAGATAAGCAAGTGGAAGAGGCTAGAATAATTCCCAAGTCACTGAATTAGAGTCAAAGACATCAGTATGAATTCACATTTAGCTTAATATATCAATAGATACAGATGGCTGCATAGAAAAATGTTTATACATATGGATATACATATATATTTGTATATGTATATATGCCTTCATATATATATAGATATATACATATATGTGTGATGTATATACATACACATATATCTGTATGCATATGTGTGTATGTGTGTGTGTAAATATATATGTATATTTTTCTTGCACTGTCAGCTGAGAGGCCCTAGAAGCAACAGCACTCTAGTAGCATTGAGCAAACCTAGTACGCAGATCTTGGAACCAGAACTCATTTGATAAATGGCTGATTCTAGACCTGGAACATGAAACATACATGATAAACCTGGAGCATAGAAAGTAAGTGCTAAAATCAAACAAAAACCTTCCACAGTGATGGGGATATATCAAAAGAACACAGGAGTCAAACAAAAGAGTTCCTAAGGCTGGACCAATTTGGGTAACAAAATAAGCAAAGCAGGATTGGATAACACAAAGTATAAAATAAATATCCACCAACCCACACTGACAAAAATAATTGGATAAATAAACAAATGGAGAAAAACAGACAAATCTCTCATGCAGAATTCCAAATAATTTATGTTGTTACCATGTGCTCCAGTGTAACTCCTCACTCCTTAAGTGTGGTCTGCAAATAAAGACTTCCTTCCCAAGAGGCTCAGACGGTAATCTGCAGGAGACCTTGGTTTCCATCTTTGGGTCCAGAAGATCCCCTTGAGGAGGAAATGGCAACCCACTCAGTATTCTTGCCTGGGAATTCCACCGACGAAGGAGTCTGGTGGGCTACAGTCCATGGAGTCACAAAGAGTCAGACATGACTGAATGACTAACACTTCTACTACCTCTCCCAAGAGTAAAGAGTGGAAAGGGAGAAACAATTTGTAGTGGAGAAACATGGTAGACACGACCTCCATCATGTCATCAAGGTCCATGTCGACAGCGTGCTCCCTTGATGCTGGGTGATAAGGGTGTACATCTCTGTAAAGTGGGTTTCCCCACAAAACCAATAATAATTCCATTCTAGTGAAAAGTGAAGTGAAAAGTCACTCAGTCATGTCCGACTCTTTACGACCCCATGGACTGTAGCCCACCAGGCTCCTCCATCCATGGAATTTTCTAGGCATGAGAAAAAAATCTCAATTGAGGCACATTCTAAAGATGTATGTTGAGTATTCCTCATGATTGTACATTTCAGCAATAACTGGGAAAGTGAGACACTGTCACAGCCAAGGGGAGCCTAAGGAAACACAATGGCTAAGGGCAATGTGGCAGGCACCGTGGATGGGATCTGGGAACAGAAAAGGAAGGTTAGGTCAAAGCGAGGCAACAGCTCGACAGCGGGGACTTTAGTTAACAATGGTCTGTCCATACTGGTTTGTCAATTGCGACAAATACACCGCACTCACAAGAGATTCTGGTAGGGGAAGTCAGGTGTGGAGTGTATAGAAATTCTCTGTACTAGCTTCAAAAATGGTACATATACACCATGGAATATTACTCAGCCATTAAAAAGAATTCATTTGAATCAGTTCTAATGAGATGGATGAAACTGGAGCCCATTATACAGAGTGAAGTAAGCCAGAAAGATAAAGACCAATACAGTATACTAACGCATATATATGGAATTTAGAAAGATGGTAACGATAACCCTATATGCAAAACAGAAAAAGAGACACAGATGTATAGAACAGACTTTTGGACTCTGCAGAAGAAGGCGAGGGTGGGATGCTTCGAGAGAACAGCATCAAAACATGTATATTATCAAGGGTGAAACAGATCGCCAGCCCAGGTTGGATGCATGAGACAAGTGCTCGGGCCTGGTGCACTGGGAAGACCCAGAGGGATGGGATGGGGAGGGAGGTGGGAGGGGGGATTGGGGTGGGGAATACATGTAAATCCATGGCTGATTCATGTCAATGTATGACAAAAACCACTACAATATTGTAAACTAATTAGCCTCCAACTAATAAAAATAAATGGAAAAAAAATTTATGTAAAATAAAAAAAATACTCAAATTAGAAAGCTAATTTTAATAATGCCCTAAAACATTTTCTTTTCTTCGTTGGGGGTTTGGAATTCCTTTTTTTAACTGAAGAATGGTTGACTTACAGTTTGTTGTGCTAACTTCTTTCAGATTCTTTTTCCATATGCATGCAGGCACACTAAGTCACCTCAGTCATGTTCCACTCTCTTTGTGACCCTATGGACTGTAGCCTGCCAGGCACCTCTGTCCGTGGGATTCTCCAGGCAAGAATACTGGAATAGGCTGCCCTGCCATCCTCTAGGGGATCTACCCAGGGACAGAACCCAAGACTCTTAGGTCTCCTGCATCCGCAGGTTATTTCCTTATCACTAGAGCCACCTGGGAAGCCCCCTTTTTCCTTATAGGTTATTACAAAATGTTGAGTACAGTTCCCGGTCCTATACAGTAGGTCCTTATTGGTTATCTATTTTAAATATGGTTAATATTTGGTTAACCATATTATGGTTAATATATGGTTAACATATGGTTTACAGGTTAATCCAAGCTCTTAATAGCCTAACATCTTCAATACCCCCCTTAGGTGTGTGACTGCATTCTTGTTTGAAAGATCCTAATGTTCGTATCTTTGTCATGACCTTGAGTTCTTTTCTTAGCCCCACTTCCCACCTCAGCCACCGATGGTCACATCCCAGACATGTTCATCCCCGTTAAAGAAAGGCCTCGGACTCAAGCACCTCTCTCCCTTCCCCAGTGATCCTCGACTCCAATAACTCTTCACCACCGGGTCAGACCTTTGCTCCTGCCAATTTTGCCCTGTCCTCAGACCTCCTCCTGGCTTCCATTCTGGAATCAATCATCATAATCACCCCCATGGATATACTCCCAATTCCTTTGTTCCTCTTGGGCTTTGGCCTATTCTCTTGGCAAAACTCCAGCCATAACTAATTAGATGCCCCATCAGTACACCTCGGGTGCCCATCTCACTGAGCACAGCTGGCCTGCGGTGCTGCCTGGCAATCAGGCCGCACTTTCTTACCTAGTGTCCTTTCCTGCTCTTTGACAGCAGTTTCACGCTTTCTTCTCTCTTCTCAAGCCCCCAACATGGCTCTCCTTACCCTCACTTTCAGCTGGTAATACATCTCCTTGTTTCAGTGCAAAAATAGAAGCATTCAGAAGAGAATTTGCAAAGTTCCCATCATTATATTTACCTTCTCACTATATCTACACCCATTAATCCTATTTTCCCCCCTGTTATTGTGGAACAGTCAATACTAAGGTTAAATTGTACTTTTAGGTACCACATCCTTGTGTTAAAAGTGGAAGGGGATTATTTTCTACCTCTCCTGCTTCATCAGCTTTTTCCTCTCCACTGGATCCTCACCATCAGTTATCAGGATGCTGTTATTTCCTCCAACTGAGAAACAAAACTTATTCCACTTTTCCTTCCAGCAGTTCCGACCCCATTTTCCCCTTCCCTTTTTAGTTACACTCCTTTCCAAAGTGCCCAGTGGTCTATCTCTCCAACTGTTCACTTTTTTTCTCTCTTAAACCCACTCCAAGGAAACTTTTTCTCTACTGTCCCATCAAGGTCAAATCAAGGTCAGTGTCACTAGTGACTTCTGGTGTTCGTAAACCCTATGGTGGATTCTTAGCATATATTTTGTACATTTGATTCCCCCTTCCTTGAAATTCTTTCTTCATTTGGCTTCTAGCACTTCGCACATTAAAAATTTCCTTCATACCTTATTGGCAGCTCCTTCTCAGCCTCTTGTACTTGTTTTCTGGTATCTTTCCAATACCATCATACTGGAGAATCCCAAGGCTCAGAATGTACACTTCTTCTCTATCCACCTACACTTACTCTCTGTATGACCTCATTCAATCTCTTTGTTTTAAACACATCTGTATACTAGAGACCCCAAATTCATATCCACACTTTGTACTTCTGCCCTGAACTTGAGACTCATACATCAGCTGCCTACTTGGCTCTATCTGGATGGCTAATAAACATCACAAATCTAAACTGTACTCCTGGTACTCCTTTCTCAGCCCTAGCTCTGTTTTCCCAGAGACTTTCCTGCTCAGTAATGAACCCCATCCTGCCAATTGCGTAGTCTCAATGCTTGGCATCAACGCACATTTCTAGTTTGCTCACACCTCAGGCTCATGCCATCAGCAAATTCTGTTACTCTGCCTCCAAAACACCACCAAATCCCACCATTTCTTATCATATCTATCATATCATCTAAAACTACACTAGTCCAAGTCATCATCTCTTAGGTGAACTGGTTTCATTGCTTGATAGCTGATTTTCAAGCGTCTAACGATGCCCCTTTTTGTCTTACCTCTAGAGACACAAAAACTTTCTCCTGTTGATCAAGTCTAATCACATCAAACCTATGCTCAAAATGTTCCAGACCCAGAGGGATGGGATGGAGAGGGAGGCAGGAGGGGGGATCAGGATGGGGAACACATGTAAATCTATGGCTGATTCATGTCAATGTATGGCAAATTACACTACAATATTGTAAAGTAATTAGCCTCCAACTAATAAAAATAAATGGGAAAAAAAAACGCTCCAGAAGGCCCCCATCTCTCCAGAGTTAAAATCAATGTCATCACAATGATCTAGGAGGATATAAAATGTCTTTGATCAAAATTTTTTATTAAAATTCCAGCTCTGGGCCTTCCCAACTGTGCATATCTAAGACCTGTTTAAGTGGTCAGTGCCTTTGTAAGAATGAAACTGCTCTTACCCCTCGGGCAGATGCAGCCCTGTACCCGAACTCACACTTGGGAAGCTGCTAGCTGGCTGAATGGCAGACACGGCTGGTGCCACTGTGCAGCGTGCATACTGCACCGCTCTGCCAGTTCTAGCCAGCGTCCTCCCATTACCGCTGCGCAATAGCTTCCTACCTCTCTCTCCTGAATGTGATCTGAACAGCCACACTGGCCGCCTTGTTCATGGACCTGGCAGGCATGCTCCTGCCTCTGGAGGTTTTTATTTTTTTTTTCCACTACCACAATAACTTTCTTCTTTCTCCATATTTATATATATATACATATATATATGTATATTAATCTCCATATAATATATATATATATAATTACTCCCTCAGCTGCTTCAAGACTATGATCAATGTAAACTCTTTGGTGAGGTCTTCAGTTCAGCTCAGTTCAGTCGCTCAGTCATGTCCGACTCTTCGTGACCCATGGACTGCAGCACACCAGGCTTCCCTGTCCATCACCAACTTCCGGAGCCTACTCAAACTCATGTCCATTGAGTCAGTGATGCCATCCATCCATCTCATCCTCTGTTGTCCCCTTCTCCTCCCACCTTCAAATTTTCCCAGCATCAGGGTCTTTTCAAATGAGTCATTTCTTCGCATCAGGTGGCCAAATTATTGGAGTTTCAGCTTCTACATCAGTCCTTCCAATGAATATTCAGAACTGATCTCCTTTATGATGGACTGGTTGGATCTCCTTGCAGTCCAAGGGTCTCTCAAGAGTCCTCTCCAACGCCACAGTTCAAAAGCTTCAATTCTTTGGCAATCAGCTTCCTTTATAGTCCAATTCTCACATCCATACATGACCACTGGAAAAACTGTAGCTTTGACTAGACAGACCTTTGTTGGCAAAGTAATGTCTCTGCTTTTCAATATGCTATCTAGGTTGGTCATAACTTTCCTTCCAAGGAGCAAGCGTCTTTTAATTTCATGGCTGCAGTCACCATCCGCAGTGATTTTGGAACCCAGAAAAATAGTCTGTCATTGTTTCCACTGTTTCCCCATCTATTTGCCATGAAGTGATGGGACCAGATGCCATGATCTTAGTTTTCTAAATGCTGAATTTTAAGCCAGCCTTTTCACTCTCCTCTTTCACTTTCATCAAGAGGCATTTTAGTTTTTCTTTGCTTTCTGCCATAAGGGTGGGCATCCACAAATTTAAGGTTATTGATATTTCTCCTGGCAATCTTGATTCCAGCTTGTGCTTCATCCAGTCCAACATTTCTCATGATGTACTCTGCATATAAGTTAAATAAGCAGGGTGACAAAATATAGACTTGATGTACTCCTTTTCCGATTAGGAACCAGTCTGTTGTTCCATGTATGGTTCTAACTTTTGCTTCTTGACCTGCACACATATTTCTCAAGAGGCAGGTCAGGTAGTCTGGTATTCCCATCTCTTGAAGAATTTCCCATAGTTTGTTGTGATCCACACAGTCAAAAGCTTGGTGCAGTCAATAAAGCAAAAGTAGATGTTTTTCTGGAACTCTCTTGCTTTTTCTATGATCCAATGGATGTTGGCAATTTGATCTCTGGTTCCTCTGCCTTTTCTAAATCTAGCTTGAACATCTGGAAGTTCATGGTTCACATACTGTTGAAGCCTGGCTTGGAGAATTTTGAGCATTACTTTACTAGCGGGTGAGATGAGTAGTAGTTTGAGCATTCTTTGGGATTGCCTTTCTTTGGGATTGGAATGAAAACTGACCTTTTCCAGTCCTGTGGCCACTGCTGAGTTTTCCAAATTTGCTGGCATATTGAGTGCAACACTTTCACAGCATCATCTTTGAGGATCTGAAATAGATCAACTGGAATTCCATCACCTCCACTAGCTTTGTTCGTAGTGATGCTTCCTAAGGCCCACTTGACATCACATTCCAGGATGTCTGGCTCTAGATGAGTGATCACACCATCATGGTTATCTGGGTCATTAATCTTTTTTGTATAGTTCTTCTGTGAATTCTTGCCACCTCTTCTTAGTATCTTCTGCTTCTGTTAGGTCCATATCATTTCTGTTCTTTATTGAGCCCATCTTTGCATGAAATGTTTCCTTGGTATCTCTAATTTTCTTGAAGAGAATTCTAGTCTTTCCCATTCTATTGTTTTCCACTATTTCTTTGCATTGTTCACTTAGGAAGGCTTTCTTATCTCTCCCTGCTCTTCTTTGTAATTCTGTATTAAGATGGGAATATGTTTCCTTTTCTCCTTTGCCTTTCACTTCACTTCTTTTCTCAGCTATTTGTAAGGCCTCCTGAGAGAAACATTTTGCTTTTTTGCATTTCTTTTTCTTGGGCATGTTTTTGATCACTGCTCCTGTACAATGTCATGAATTTCCATCAATAGTTCTTCAGGCACTCTGTCCATCAGATCTAATCTTTTGAATCTATTTGTCACTTCCACTGTATAATTGTAAAGCATTTGATTTAGCTCATATCTAGTGGTTTTCCCTACTTTCTTCAACTTAAGTCTGAATTTTGCAATAAGGAGTTCATGATCTGAGCCACAGTCATCTCCCAGTCTTGTTTTTGCTGACTGTATAGAACTTCTCCATCTTTGACTGCAAAGAATATAATCAGTCTGATTTAGGTGTTGACCATCTGGTGATGTCCACATGTACAGTCTCCTCTCGTGTTGTTGGAAGAGGGTGTTTGCTATGACCAGTCCATTCTCTTGGCAAAACTCTGTTAGCTTTTGCCCTGCTTCATTTTTTACTCCAAGATCAAACTTGCCTATTATTCCAGGTATTTCTTGACTTCCTACTTTTGCCTTCCAGTCCCCTATGATGAAAAGGATATCTTTTTTAGGTGTTATTTCTAGAAGGTCTTGTAGGTCTTCATAGAACCATTCAATTTCAGCTTCTTCAGCATTAGTGGTTGGGACATAGACTTGGATTACTGTAATATTCAGTGGTTTGCCTTGGAAATGAACAGAAATAATTCTGCCATTTTTGAGATTGCAACCAAGTAGTGCATTTTGGACTCTATTGTTGAGTATGTGGGCTACTCCATTTCTTCTAATTTGACTATACTTTCTACTAAGATATTCCCCATGAAGACAGGAGTACATATATATATATATACATATATATATATATACATACACACATACATACATATACATATATACATACATAAATATGTAATTTCTGTTTCCCCAGGACCTACAGTGTCATCTGTTACATAGCAAGCATTCAAATTCTATACTATAGTCATACACATTTTTGACATAAAGAATACACCACTTATCTCTCTGAGTCATTTTCCTCCATTAAGCAAAAGTTCTCTTTTCCCCTGGTGTTCCAGTTGTGCCTGAAAATGCTTTCTTCTGCTCTGTCAAATACATCTTTCCTATCTGCCACATATACCCATTGACCTCACTTTTATATCTTTCTCCTCCATTTCCCAAAGGGGATCCCTAGGTCAAACACTCATATAGCATGATTAATTGGATGAGACTTCTACTATATAAATATTTTATCAATAAACAGTGAAAATGAAAATTTTTCAATTTTTAACACCAGGTACATGCATCTATTTCTGAGAGAAAAACTCTCCAAAGACAATGGGAAATATAAACAAAATGGTACTTGAGCATGGTTTCAAAATGGCAAAGTAGTCCCAGTCCATAGTAAATACAAAAGGGATTTCCCTGGTGGTCCAGTCCTTAAGAATCCACCTCCCAATGCAGGAGACATGGTTTGATCCCAATTTGGGGAACTAAGATCACACATGTCACAAAGCAACTAAGCCTGCACAACACAGCTGCAAGACCTGACATAGCCAAATAAATCAATAGTTCAGTCCAGTCGCTCAGTCATGTCTGACTCTTTGTGACCCCATGAACTGCAGCACTCCAGGCCTCCCTGTCCACCATCAACTCCCGGAGAACACCCAAACTCATGTCCACTGAATCAGTGATGCCATCCAACCATCTCATCCTCGGTTGTCAACTTCTCCTCCCACCTTCAATCTTTCCCTGCATCAGGGTCTTTTCCAATGAGTCAGCTCTTCGCATCAGGTGGCCAAAGTATTGGAGCTTCAGCTTCAGCATCAATCCTTCCAATGAATATTCAGGACTGATTTCCTTTAGGATGGACTGGTTGGATCTCCTTGCAGTCCAATGGACTCTCAAGAGTCTTCTCCAACCCTGTAGTTCAAAAGCATCAATTCTTCAGTGCTCAGCTTTCTTTATAGTCCAACTCTCACGTCCATACATGACCACTGGAAAAACCATAGCTTTGACTAGACAGACCTTTGTGGACAAAGTAATGACTCTGCTTTTTATTATGCTGTCTAGGTCGGTCATAACTTTTCTTCCAAGGAGTGTCTTTTAATTTCATGGCTGCAGTCACCATCTGCAGTGATTTTGGAGCCCCCCAAAATAAAGTCTGCCACTGTTTCCACTGTTTCCCCATCTATTTGCCATGAAGTGATGGGACCAGATGCCATAACCTTAGTTTTCTGAATGTTGAGTTTTAAAAATAATAAATACAATGGTTGTTTCCATTGATTTATAATGACCCATAAAGCAACCCTAATTGCCTCAGTAGGCATCTAACTGGGATGCATCATCTTCTAGGACACTTAGAATCCATCACAGTATTGCATTACATCAAGGGGGCAAATGCGAGCTCTCTCTCTATTATCTTTGGCAAACATCATTTCATGTTTCTGTCAGTGTCTGTAGTGGCTTTCTTTGGGTAACACCTCTGGCTTTGCAAAGTTTGGCTTAACTTTCTTGATCTCTGTAGATACTGACAACCCAAACCTGGTCTGTTTGTAGAAATATGTCATCTGTTGGAGCTCAGCAGGGCAATAGGAAGAGAAATCAGGCTTTGAAGAAAGAACAACAGCACCATTTGGACAGCTGCAGGCATGAATCTCTGAAGAGGACAGCTGGACCAGGTTGTGCCTCAGACTCTGAACTTTTCTGGCCTCAGATTGAGGCCTAGAAATAAAAAGGAAGGGCCTGTGAGATGCGGCAGCGTGGGGCTAACACCAATCATGTCGGTTGTTAATTCATAGCATGTCCATGCCTCACTGAAGCCTGTTACTTTCCACAAGTTCAGAAGGCAGGTTTTTAAAGCTATTTCTGGGGTTCCAAATGCCACCACTGTCAGAGTGCTTCAAGACATACAGGGACAGAAAATATTCTCTCGACACCCACCTCACCACATGGTGAGTCCTTGCCGTGTACCAGTTACAAGCATGCACAAAAGCTATGTGGGTCTTTAATCACCTGATTTCTGCCCCCTGAATGAAGTGTGTGTCAGCTCAGCATGGCTGACACTTTTGATTGATATCAATTTACTTAAGTGCTACCCCTTTAAAGGCTTTTACTGTAGTCAAATATTATTTCTTGAGTCCAGCTAAAAAGCGAAATGTATTTATTAACTGTTGCCCTTTCAGATTTAAGAAAAAAACAAAACTGTGTATACTAATTTAGACATAGGGTGTTATTGTTTTATCTTGACTATTTAACCCTCCATGTTAATCACTATACTTAAAAACATGCTGATACTCTTTTTAAATTAATAAACATCAATTAATCCACTGGCTGTGCTTTTTATTACCAAATTCAGAAACTAGAAAAAAAATAAAGCCCAACTGTTCAGCCCATATTCCTGATCTGGCTATGAAGGTGAGGAATTTGACCACTTTTTTCAAGGCTTTTTTCACTTTTGCCAAGGTGATGGAGTTGGTCAAGTTTGCCCAATTTCCTTCCCCACAAGCAGGCAGAGTTGGTAAATATTATTGTCAAAGGAAAATAGGGACAGTGTTGTTCTTTTCCAAAAAGGTTTTCTTGGCTGAGTTTGAAAAGTGCTACCTACAATATTCTCTTGGAAGCTTCATAATGATACACAGAATGCTCTAGTTATAGATAAGTCCTACAATCCCTATTTAATTCCTTGTACCCTGAAGTTCTCACACTTTGCTGACTAAGGGATTCCTTCCATGTAGGAGCTGGAGGAGGAGCACACAGAGATGTGTAAGATTCAAGCTTTTGTGACAGGATGAGAAACTAGCGGAAGGCTTTGAGCAGAGGAGGGACCTGATGTTTTATGATTCATTAGGCTCCCCTGAGTCTATGTGAGATGTGGCTAAAGGGAGTGTGGAAAGACAAACGCCTGAAGGTGAGCTCAAAGGCTTTTGCAATAAAGCAGGTGAGCCAACAACATTAAGTTGAACCAGAAAATAAAGGTCTAGATGATGAGAGGGCATCACTTTCCAGATGCATTTGGAAGGCAGAGTTTTCGATATTTTCTGGCAGATGGATATATGATATCAGAGAGAAAAGTCAAGGATGATTTCAAGCTATCTGCCCTGAGCAACTGGCAGACTGTGGGAGGAGCACGTCTGGGCATTTGGGGATAAATCAGGAGTGTAGTTTTGGAGCTGCTAATTTTATGATGATAGTTAGATGTTCAACAATAGCCAAGATGTTCTCTGGGATCTGCTGCCTGAATTTGACTTCATTTAGTGCAAAGCAGAGGGCGCTCCACTCTGGCTATTCAGTAGAACTGCCTGCAGAGATTTAAAAGTTCCCTGGTCTAGGGTGCTGCCAAACTAACTGCTTAAACATCTCTGGGGTGGACCAAGGCATGGGCATGCTCAACACCCTCCAGGGGATGCAAATGCATAGGGAGGGTTGAGAACTACGGGATCAGTGGCCCCAGCGGTCTGTGGGCTTGAAATGCTCATGGCACATTCTATTAGATGTAGTGGCAGGACAGCCATGCTTCCTGGATGTCAGGAAACTGAAGACAAGGTGTGCCATATTGCTGGCAAACAGACGCTTCCCAGATTTTCTTGGCCTCTTCCTGCGCTCTCTTTTCTTTCTCCACGTTTCAAGGAATGTCTAGACTTCTAGCTTAGGTAGCTCATTTGACAGGGTCTTCACTTAAATTAGGCAGCATTGACGGTGCCCGGAGTATTCAGACTCAGGGCCTGAGCCTTTTCTGCTGGTCTCTGGAGATGTGTGATTCATTGCTGAGTTCCAGAGAATAGAGGAGCATTTCAGAGCCCCCCTCACCACCCGGCCCGCAGCGTGTACCACGGAAGCTAATCTGAAAACAGTGGGAATTCCACAGCCCTTGAGCAGGTGGGTTTGAGAAAGTTACAAAGAAAGACAGTTTGGGGACTTCTCTGGCAGCCCAGTGGCTAAGATTTCATGCTTCCAGTGAGAGGGGCCTGGGTTCTATCCCTTGTCGGAGAACTAAGATCCCACATGCCACACAGCATAAGAAAGACAGACAGTTGAAGGAATTTTTGGTCACAGTGCCCAGGGACTTAGCGGAGAGGTAGAGACATTCCTGGAACCCAAATATTTGCCTCCCTTAGTGAAACCTACGCATGCAAGTACCACTTTGAGGGCTAGAGTCTCCTGGTAAATACTTTCACACATGCTACACACACACTCAACACACACACATTCAACACACAGGCCGCTCACATTTACACTAATAGACATTTCACGGGCTCCCATAACGCAGAGACTCACGTTTCATTTACGACCCCTCTCACGTCAGACCTCTCAAGAATCAGTCTCAGGGGACTTACTCACACAACAGAAGAGAGAAACTTGGTCTCTTGATTTACTTTCTAGGCCTCCAGCTTGTCTGTGGTTTAACTTGTGAACTGTGGAATTTCAAGTCTCGTGGCCCTGAGAAGGAAGGACCCTGGAGGATAAGTGTCCTTTCCAGTTCCCCTGAAGCTACTTTATTTGGGTGCCAATGGACCCCATTCAGTCACAAAGCCATTGCTGGGAGAGTGAGAAACGGAGGAGGAAGGCTGACCTCCAAACCCCTTTGCCAGGTGGAAGGGTCTGTCTAAGGCACTGCTGGTGAACTCAGAGCTGAGGAAAGACCTGAGGGGACACTGGTTTCTCCTCCAGAGGTGGCAGATGCCTTCCCACTTTCTGTGCCCTGACCTGCTTGGTGCAGTTGCTCAAGTTTCAAAGCCCACCATCAGCATTTCTTTCTTTCTTTTTTTTTTTTTTAAATCTGCTTTTTTTTTTTTGGCCTAAGCATTTCCTCTAGACTAGAAAGCCCATGTTGCCCACCCCTGCAGCAAACTGGAAGGTCCAAGGACCTGACATCATCAAAAAGGAACGCTCTATCTATCGCTGGTGGGAACTGGCTCCCTGACCTTTGAGTGAGATAATTTCGGGCTTCCCAGCTGGCTCAGATAGTAAAGAATCTGCCTGCAGTGCAGGAGACCTGGGTTCCATCCCTGGGTTGGGAAGATGCCCTGGAGAAGGGAATGGCAACCCACTGCAGTATTCTTCTCTGGAGAATTCCATGGACAGAGTCTCACTGGCCACAGTCCATGAGACTGCAAACAGTCAGACATGACTGAGTGACTAAATCTACTCTGGGCTTCCAGAATTCTCCATAGGGATGGAGCCTGCAGTAGTGACTGGTTTGATAATGCACCCTCTTTTGGCTATTTTTTTTTTTTCTGTCTCCCTTTCCCATAATCTTACCTATGTTTTCTGGGATCAACCTAAGATAAACTATTCACATTGAAATTTCTACTCAGGATCAGCCTCTGGGGGACTTGACCTAAGACACAAGAAAAGAAGGAAACCCCCTGTAAGTGTAAATGGCAAAAGATAGAGAGAGGTCAGTTTACTCAAAAGGGATCAGAATCCCACCAATATGTCTGTAAAATGGTCCTATTATTGAGATTTGATTTATCAAGACAATTTGAGAAATGTACTTCCCTGTTGGGGCACCAAACAGGGTGACCAAGTAAAGGGGAAGCAGATGTACTCAGCCTGTGGCCTCACACATCTATGGCAATGACTATAATTTTCCAGGAGGGAGACAATAAAAAAATTCACATAAAACTTTTCATTGTGTAAGTTACACTGGTTGTTACAGTCAGCAGTCAGAAAGCTACCCTGAGGACAGAACTTGTCTGCCTATTAATGTAGAGAAAACCGCTAGCCTGCTTTCCAAATCTCAGAGTGTAGCATTGAAGATGCTAGGATTCACTCCAAAGGAGTTATAATACCAGTGAAATATAAGAAAGAGGTAGCAAATGTGTGTTGCAGGAAAGATAATAAAATAAAATCTAAGCATTTCAGAGCTCTTGGGGCAAATTGAATCCATGGGAATTGAAAAATAAAGGCTTGGGAAAAAATGGACTCTTTCTACAGAAGACAGGAAAATAATGTACTCCGTTTCACTCTCCAGTTTTTCTGGACTCAAAACTACTGCTGAAATCATTTCCAACCATACAAAACAAATATTTAATGAGGACCTATGGTTTTAGTATTTATAATCAGGACTCTGTCTAAGATTTCCTTTTCCGGTGTGGACACATGCCAACACAGGAACGCAGTTGGAGAACAATCCCTGCACACAAATAACCCAACGTCCTGCTGTACCTGCTCCGTCTCCCATCATTTCCTTCAGTCGTGACGTCACGTCCTTTGGAGCCGGCCTCTGCGGTACCAGCTAGGGTTCCAGGTTCGTCATCCACTCCACACTTTCCAGTTTAGTTCAGCTCCATGGGGCTCTGCGTCACTCACGGGTTGTGAAGAGCTGCGAATGATGTAGGGATCAGCTTTACTATATTAACCAGCACTGAAGTGTAAATATTTTTTGATAGGGTATCCTGATTCATTAGTTTGGATAGCCCAAGTGCTGAGGCAAAGACCAGTATCTGCAACTGGTCTTATCCCCTCATACCTTGATATTTCACAAAATGAAAATTGATGTCTTGCTTGGGTTATAAACATGTCAGTGGGGGGACAGGGGGATGTGTTCACAGGGTCATTCAGAGACCCAGCTTCCTTCCATCTATTCATTACACAATTCCTTAGACAACAATTGTAAAATGACTGGTTGGCTTTAGTTTATAAAGCAATTTTAGAGTCACAGAAAAACTGAGCAGAAGGTATAGAGATTTACCACAATCCCCCATCCATACCCCTACACAATCTCTTCCACTGTTAACACCCCCCACCAGAGGAGTACGTTCTTACAATCCGTGAACTTACATCAGCAAATAATAATCACCCAGAACCCACTGCTTACATTAGAGCTGATGCTATACATTCTATGGGTATGGACGAATGTCTGCTGATGTGTATCCACCTTCAAAGAGGAAAAGGAGCATGGCAAGGCTGTATATTGTCGCCCTGCTTATTTAACTTATATGCAGAGTGCATCATGAGAAACCCTGGACTGGAGGAAGCACAGGCTGGAATCAAGATTGCCGGGAGAAACATCAATAACCTCAGATATGCAGATGACACCACCCTTACGGCAGAAAGTGAAGAGGAACTAAAAAGCCTCTTGATGAAAGTGAAAGAGGAGAGTGAAAAAGTTGGCTTAAAACTCAACATTCAGAAAACTAAGATCATTGCATCTGGTCCCATCACTTCATGGCAAATAGATGGGGAAACAATGGAAACAGTGTCAGACTTTATTTTGGGGGGGCTCCAAAAGCACTGCAGAGGGTGACTGTGAAATTAAAAGATGCTTACTTCTTGGAAGGAAAGTTATGACCAACCTAGACAGCATATTAAAAAGCAGAGACATTACTTTGTCCACAAAGGTCTGTCTAGTCAAGGCTATGGTTTTTCCAGTGGTCATGTATAGATGTGAGAGTTGGACTGTGAAGAAAGCTGAGCGCCGAATTGATGTTTTTGAACTGTGGTGTTGGAGAAGACTCTTGAGAGTCCCTTGGACTGCAAGGAGATCCAACCAGTCCATCCTAAAGGAGATCAGTCCTCGGTGTTCATTGGAAGGACTGATGCTGAAGCTGAAGCTCCAATACTTTGGCCACCTCATGCGAAGAGCTGACTCATTGGAAAAGACCCTGATGCTGGGAGGGGTTGGGGACAGGAGGAGAAGGGGACGACAGAGGATGAGATGGCTGGATAGCATCACCGACTCGATGGACATGAATCTGAATAAACTCTGGGAATTGGTGATGGACAAGGAGACCTGGCTTGCTCCGATTCATGGGGTTGCAAAGAATTGGACACGACTGAGTGACTGAACTGAACTGATTCACCTTCATGATGTCACAGTTTTCACTGCTGTAAAAATTCTCGTGCCTCACCTATTCCTCTTTCCCTTCTCCCTAACCCCTAGCCACACTGATCTTTTTTTCTTTATCTTTTTAAAATTAATTTCTATTGGAGTACAGTTGCTTTACAATGCTGTGTTAGTCCCTGCTGTGCTGCAAAGGGAATCAGCTATATATATACATATATCTCCTCTTTTTTGGATTTCCATCACGTTTAGGTCACCACAGAGGGCTGAGTAGAGTTCACCGAGCTATAGAGTATGTTCTCATTAGTCATCTATTATATAGGTAATATCGATAGTGTGTATATGTGTATGTCAATCCTGATCTTCCAATTCATCCCCTTCTTCCCCCCTTGTTGTCCATAGATTTTTCTCTGTGTTTGTGTTTCTACTTCTGTTTTTCACATAAGATCTTTTTACTGTCGTCATAGTTTCCTCTTTTCACAATGTTATACAGATGCAATCATGTAGTACATGACCTTTTCAGACTCACTTCTGTCACTCAGGAACCTGCATTAAAGTTTTCTCCATGGCTCTTCATGGTTTGATCGCTCATTTCTTTTTAGCAGTAAATAATATGCCATTGTCTGGATATTACACAGCTTTTTAAATTTTATGTTGGAGTATAATGGCAGCCCACTCCAGTATTCTTGCCTAGAGAATCCTGTGGGTGGAGGAGCCTGGTGGGCTGCTGTCCATAGGGTCGCACAGAGTTGGACACGACTGAGGCGACTTAGTACACATGCATGCATTGGAGAAGGAAATGGCAACCCACTCCAGTGTTCTTACCTGGAGAATCCCAGGGACGGAGGAGCCTGGTGGGCTGCCGTCTATGGGGTCGCATGGAGTCGGACACACTGAAGCGACTTAGCAGGAGCAGCAGCATAGTTTATTTATAATGTTGTGCTAGTTTCACAGGTATACAGTGAAGTGATTTAGTTATACAAATACATATATTACTCTTTTTCATATTTTTTTTCCATATAGGTTGTTACAGAATATTGAGTAGAGTTCCCTGTGCTATACAGTAGGTCCTTGTTGATTATTTTATGCATAGTAGTATGTATATCCCAAACTCCTAATTTATTCTTTTCCACTACCTTTCCTTTCTGATATCCATGTTTGTTTTCTAAGTCCGTGAGTCTGTTTCTGTTTTGTGAATAAATAATTTTGTGTCATTTTTTAGATTCCACATATAAATGATACCATATAATATTTGTCTTTGTCTGATTTGCATTACTTAGTGTGACGATCTCTAGGTATCATGGTTTATTTCATCATTCATTTCCTGAAGGGTTCTTGGTTGTTTCCACATGTTTGGCAATTGACAAACTTTATGGTAAAGGGCCACATACTAATTATTTTCAGCTTCCTGAGTCTCTGTGTTCAATCTCTGTGTTAACTACACAGAGATTTTGCCATTGTAGACAAAACTTCCATAAACACTGCATAAATAAATAGGCTAGCTGTGCTGCAATAAAACATTATTACAAAAATAGGATATGGTATGCATATTCCTGCCTTGGAATCCTCCATTTGCTCTTATCAGCAGACAGGAAAAAGAGACAGTTGAGGATCTGGATCATTTGGTAAATATTTTTAAGACCTGCTCCTATCACTTTAACCTTCGTCCCTTGTTCAGATCACATGACCTCATCCAGCTGCAAGGGAGTTTGGGAAATGTAGTTTAGTAGCTGTGTCCATATAAGAAGAAACAGGATTTTGTGAGCTGACATCCTTCTATACAAACTGAGAACTAATCATATTTTGTGATATAGTATCTCTGGAAAGGATATGCTGAGATTGTAAATAACAAGTTTTAAAAAGCCCAGAAACACAATTGCTATGGAAATTGGAAAATTTCTGACTCTGTGATGAAGGAATTTTGCTTGCAAATTACATTCTGTTTGAAAGAAATTTTATTGAAACAATATCAGAATATCAACTATTGTTTTGTACTTTGAGTGTGTGTATACTAAGTTGCTCTGGTTGTGTCCGACTCTTTGCAACCGCTACAGACTGTAGCCCACCAGGCTCCTCTGTCCATGGAATTTGCAGAATTCATCCATATGGAAACACTGAGTAATTTCCATATGGTGAATTCTGTGAATCTTAACTAAGCATTAAAAAAGATCCTGCTGGACTTCTGCTTGTAAGCAATTGGTTAATAGGAGTAATGAATCTGTATTTCTTTTTTAAAGTTCATATTTTTACTTCCTTTAATGGACATTACTCTTTCCCCAAATTTTAAAATTTAAGAGATTTGACAACAGTCATGAGCCTAGCTAATAAAACAAGTTTTGTTTTCTTATGTAACATGAGAGGACAATATTATCAAATTCAGGGTTTATGTCTCTCCAATAATTCACCAGAGTGGTTATTTTCATGGACTCCAATAATAGAAAATAGTCACTATTTTACCATTCAAGATCTGAAAGGTGAACATTTTTAGTAGCATTAACAAACCCAAGGGACTAAAAGAATATAAATAAAATTTTCATCAGACACTCTTGCCATGAGGAAAAGGAAAAAAAATCCATTGTAATTGTTTTGGTGTCTGGTTTGGGTCAGAATAAGTAAAACCTGAAGAAATAAATCTAAAGCTCTTGACTTCATTTTTCAGCCTTCAAGTCTTCTAATGAAGCAGAGCTGTGCAGATAAATCTAAAATTTTAATAAGAAAAAGTGAAAAATATATGGCAGTTCCTTCTGCAGTGCCCTTCTAGGTCACCCTGGAATTCTTAAAGTTATTGTGATTGCTCTAGATTCTGGGTATATTTCATAAACTTTGAAAGTAGCTTGCTCCAAATATCAAATCACATTTAAACTTGCCTTAGCTGTGTTTTGTTTTTTTAGATGCAGTCTTTATTTCATTTACCGTTGATGTTGGAATTCTGGCAGATTAACCTAATGTATCCTTGAAGGCAGTAGTTTTGGAAGTTTAGCATGCAAAAGAATCACCTGGAAGGTTAGCAAGCTCCAAGCCTCTCTTTCAGAGACTTTTAATCAGCAAAGGCTCAGAAGGAGCCTGGAATTCTTCATTTCTAACAAGCTCCAAGTTGATTGATGCCAGTGGGCTGGTATTCCTCTATGAGTGACATTAACTCCAGGGTCTTTCTGTTGGAAACCCAACTCAAACTGGCTTAAAAAACAAAAACCACATTGACTCACAGAAATTAAAGATCCAGGCAGTCTGACTTAGACACTACCAACTCCATGTGTTCAAGTATTATCCTGAGGATCCAGTTTTTCTCTTTGTCTCTAGAATCCATTTCCTCTGCAGACATCTCACTCATGGTTGCAAATGGATCTTGGTGCTCTCGACCTACAGTTGCCTGTTCCAACTCCAGTGGAGAAAAGAGATTTTTTTTTTTCTTTCACCAACTGTTTAAAAAAAAGTTCTCACTATTATTGGTTCTAGCTGAGTCATGCCCTCATCTCGTTTTCACAGTAATTCTAGGGATGTGATATGCAATTAGTTTGAGTTAATTTGGATCTACCCTGGATTTAAGTTCTCAGGTATCCGCCGTATCTGTTTTTCTGCACCAGGGGTTTTTCTGAAGCCACAGAGATTCTCTCAGTTTGAACTTAATTACAGTCTAGACATGCATAGGCCTTGATGCACTTGCATTCCCCAATCAATGGGGGCAGAGCTCATGGACAGCAGCCCCACCTCCAGTTTTCAGACAGTTATTACATGTATTCTATAACATTTTCTTAGAAGCTTGCAGTAGTGTTTTGTCCCAGTTGCCCATTGTGGAAACCAGCAATATGGTAGACTATGGAAGTTTCCTCTTTTTCTGTCTCTGGCTCCTTGCTTTTCACCCTGCTCCTGGAATCATCTCCCCAATCTTTGCCTCATGTACTACTTTTGGGAAAATCCAAATTATAGCCTGCCCTACATCATGATGATTGACACTGAGGGAAGTGTTTCTCTAGAATAACCCTGGGGTTTTGTTTTATCAAAGAGGGGTAAAAGGATGATTAGTTGGAAAAGCAACATATTTCCTCTAAAAGCTAGTTAATTCACAAATAAACAGTATTGAATTGTGACTCAATCAGAATATGAATCAGGGCTAAAGTACTTCATGCAGTGGATTGGGTGGGAACACATCACCTGTGGACTCTGTGGTGACCCAAGGGCTAAAGAGCAGATAAAACCAAGGAGGGAATAGAAAAACCAGACCCTTATCATCTTTCCCTCCCCCATGCTGTAACTACTAATGGATTTCAGGTCCTCCTAGGCGGTATAACCTGTCTCCAATCCTACCCCACAGGGAGAAGGCATTTGCCCAGTATACATGCCTTGTCCAATCAGCAAATGACCCGCAAGACCCCATCCCACTCCTTGTACCCTGACTATAAAAGTGGACTAAGGACCCCTGTTCAATGTAGGTTCTCCCTTGAGCTGGCCCACTGTTCTAACAGTGTCTCCCACTCTAATAAACTTTATTTCCCTCTCATTCTGTCTCATGTCTGGAAATTCTTTTCCAACCCACTCCTGGACCATGACAGACTCCACTCCTGTAGCCGATAGACTGAGTAAGAAGGGGAATATGGATCCTACGTTAATCTGAGACATAGATTTGGCTAATAGTAAGTTCACTGGTGGTTCAGACAGTAAAGAATCCACCAGCAATGCAGGAGACCCAGGTTGGGAAGATCCCCTGCAGAAGGGGATGGCAACCCACTCCAGTATTCTTACCTAGAGAATTCCATGGACACAGGAATGGGCAGGCTACAGTCCATGGGGTTGCAAGGAGTCAGACATGACTGAGCAGTTAACCCACACACACCCAGTCACACACACACACATACACACACACACACAAGTTTAAGAAACTAAAGCTGCTTTGGTAGCCTCAATCTCAAGTAATTTTAAAACACCTTCTTCAAATTCCCAATGCTGCCATCTCCCCAGCTCACCTTGAATTGTGCATTCCAAGTTTCCTACTCACTGTATGATGCATCTTAATCTCCCATTTCTTAACTAAACTCTGAGGCTCTAAAGCTTTCCTCTCCTGTGTCCCATCTCTTGAGGACAAAACTTGGCTAAAGCTGGCTGTTGGGCTGATGCCACTATAGTTATTAAACAACAAGTAAGAGTTGCAGGACTGGCTCACTGGACATGAGTTTGGGTAAACTCCGGGAGTTGGTGATGGACAGGGAGGCCTGGCGTGCTGCAGTCCATGGGGTTGCAAAGAGTCGGACACGACTGAGCAACTGAACTGAACTGAAGAATAGACATTGCATGCTAAATCTTCCTTCAGCCAGGAAATAATTTCACTATCACACCTTTCTAGAAAACATTAGCCAGAGGTTTTATAGAAATGCATTCCAAGGAAGTTTTCTTTTCTGAGAAGCACATTCACCTAATCTTTGGAAATGCTGCATACTGCCTTTTATTTTAGGGCATCACAGTAAGCACTGACTTATTAAATGCTCTGAGATAATTTGGCTGAGAAAGTCTTAAGTCTAATTAATCTGGATTTTTCCTAACTTAGTTGATTCTAGCTCTGTTTGGGGTTTTGTTGTTGTTGCTGCTTTTGTAGTTCTTTGAAGGTGAAACTGTCAACGTCTCAAAGGCCACTGACTACTCTTTTAGAAATTCAACCCTAAACTAAAAGTGACACTAAATGTGGGAAATTCTATAACTGTTACTGACAGCATGCATACTAAGTTGCTTCAGTCTTGTCCAACTCTTTGCAATACTATGGACTATAGTCTGCCAGGCCTCTCTGTCCATGAGATTCTCCCAGCAAGAATCCTGGAGTGGATTGCCATGCCTTCCTCCAGGGCATCTTCCCAACCCAGGGATCAAACCCATGTCTCTTATTTCTCCTGCATTGACAGGTGGATTCTTCCCACTAGTGCCACCTGGGAATCCCTTATAGACAGCAGGAGAATGCATCTTGGACATCCTTGTGGAAGCCAAGACTTTGCCTACCTGCATGTGGGTCTGGCTTCCAGGACTGTCTAAGACCCCTCCTCTCCCCCTTGGTGTGGCCACTATTATTATCTCCCTGAAGGCAAGGAGAGTGCTGAAAATAAAAGAGTCATTTCTTTTTCTTTATTTTATTGAAGTATCAGTTCAGTTCAGTTGCTCAGTAGATTAGTGTCCAACTCTTGGAGACCCCATGGACTGTAACATGCCAGGCCTCCCTGTCCATCACCAACTCCTGGAGCTTGCTCAAACTCAAGTCCATCGACTTAGTGATGCCATCCAACCATCTCATCCTCTGTCATCCCCTTCTCCTCCTGCCTGCAATCTTTCCCAGCATCAGGATCTTTTCCAATGAGTCATTTCTTCCCATCAGGTGGCCAAATTTTTGGAGCTTCAGCTTCCACATCAGTCCTTCCAAAGAATATTCAGGACTGATTGCCTTTAGAATGGACTGGTTGGATCTCCTTGCAGTCCAAGGGACTCTCAAGAGTCTTCTCCAACAACACAGTTCAAAATCATCAATTCTTTGTTGCTCAGCTTTCTTTATGGTCCAACTCTCACATCCATACATGACTACTGGAAAAACCATTGAAGTGTAGTTTATTATAGTTATTGAAGTATAGTTGATTTTATTGAAGTATAGTTGATTTACAATTTGTGTTAATTTCTGCTGTACAGCAAAGTGATTCAATTATACATATGTGTACGTATCCTTTTTCATATTCCTCTCCATTATGGTTTATCATAGTACTGAATATAGCTCCCTGTGTCATAAAGCAGGGATTGTTGTTTATCCATCCTATGTGTCCTAGTTTGCATCTGCTAATCTCAAACTCCCAATCCATCCCTTCTCTACTCCTCTTCCCCTTGGCAACCAAAAGTTCATTCTCTATGTCTGCATCTATTTCTGTTTCATAGATTCATTTGTATCACATTTTAGATTCCACGTACAACTGATGTCATATGCTATTTGTCTTTTTCTTTCTGACTTACTTGACTTAGTATGATAACCTCCAAGTCCATCCATGTTGCCACAGATGGCATGATTTCATCCTTTTTCGTGGCTGAGTAAAAAGGTCATTTCTGTAGTAATCAATAGAATCAGAATTTGAGCCATCATGTCCGACACTGCTGTAGCATTTGGATGTGGCAGATGTAATATTTTTCATAGTACCGATAGCTTACGGCAAACAGTGTTGGATTTGTGATCTCCGAAGAAGAAGATTTAACTTCGTGAGCAGGGACCTGGCTTGATCACTCAAGAGTCTTGTGTAGCAGAGTTTTATTAAAGTATGAAAGCGGACAGAGAAAGCTTCTGACACAGACATCAGAAGGGGGACGGAGAGTGCCCCCCTGCTAGTTCTATGTCCGTCAGAAAGCTATTCGTCAGGTGAGAGAGAAACCTCCAGGCTGACGGAGATTGACCAGGCCCCTCTCCTACAATAGGCATTTTTGAGATAGGATGCCAGGAGGTGTGTCATCCCCCAGCCACAAAACAGTTGATAAGAATACTGGTTTGTTGAGCTATTATCAGCCAAAAGTTAGTCTTAGGTGGAACCCTTTTGAAGAAAGGCAAATTCTAAAGTAAATACAAAGCTTCATTAACAAAGCTTAAGAAAGACATTTCCATGGAGAGCTTGTTTCCTCCTGCTGCTAGAGGGAGAGATAAAAAAATGCCTGACACCCGCAGCCTATTTCCCCCCGTTTGGAGATCCCTGGCCTTCCTGCCTGTGACCCTCTCAATTTGTTGCCTGAGCAACTCAGATGATTAAGCAAAGCCCCACACTTGGACTAGAGTGAGTGTTGGTGATGTGTGTACCTGTTTCTAGGTGAAGGTGATTAAATCACATAGCCCTACAGTTACAGTATTTACTTTAAACATAGAAATTATAATATACTAAATGTGAAAGTTCCGTTTTATATTTGTAATGGTGGAGAATTGATGTTATTTTAGAATTGAATATCAGGTTCATCAAGGAAAAGATGTGCACATGCATAGAACTGGAAAGTTCAGCAGTATCCCCACAGGCGCTTTTTTTTTTTTTTAATGAGTTATAGCAATTTATTTTTTCTACTATGTAGTATTATAAGGTCACATACCTTAAAAACCGCAAATCCCTGAATCGGATAGATTTTCTTTTATTAACCACATCAAATTGTAGCCCCCCCCCTTCACTCCATTACTCTAAATCCCTCTCCTCTGCTTCACATATCTTCATCACATTATCACAATCATTCCATCATATAAACATATTTCTTTGTGGCCCATCCTCTCTTCTGTACAATGGAACAGAAGCTGCGTGACAGCCTAGACTGGGTGTGTTCGTGACACACAGTAATGCTGCCATAAATATTGAATTTTCTTGAATTTATGAGCACAAATATTATCAGCCCATGATCCTCCTGGTTTTATTCCAAGAACTCACATACCTAATCTAGTCTTTCACATAAGCAGATGAGTGACTGTATTTGGCAAAGAAGTTGAGGTTATACTCATGATTTTATTTCCCATTTTCTCCTTTAAGGTCTTAAAGCTCTTAGCAAGTTGTAATTTAATGATTAGGACATTTCAGGGTGTTATTCCATCAGGGTACTTGGCAAGTTTGAGATCAAAAAGATGAGGAAAGTTTTATGGGTGAATGACATTTAACGCCAGCAGAAACTCTAACTTGCCCCCCAAAAGCAAATGTTCTATGGCATTACTCTTATAATTATAGAGAAATGTTGAAGTTATACAGAGAATTCACTGACATAACTATAGACACTTTCTCATTTGTATAGTTTTGCTCTTTCTCCAGTATTTGGTGTTATCAGGTTGAACTCTCTAAGCATGTTAACTGGGCCACCTGGAAAATTATCTTAGACTGAGTTATCACTTACTCATATATGAATAAAAGTGATAGTAAACATTAGAAATAAAATATAAAAGAAACAATATTCAACAGACAATAAATGGTCACTACTGTATCATAGTATCAGCATATTTCATGAACTCTGTTTATTTTCAGGGCTGTAGTAACAAAGTACCATAGCTGGGTGGCTTAAAACAACAGAAATTTCTTATCTCACAGTTCTGGTGACTAGAAGCCCAAAAGCCAAGCGTCAGCCTGGCCGGCCACGTTCCCTCTGATCCCCTCAGGGGAGGCGCTTCCTTGCGGCTTCCTGGCCCAGGGATGGTGTCAATCCTTGGTCTGAAGCTGTATCATTTCAGTCTCCCCTCTGTCTTCTCACAGTGTTTTCTATGGGAGTCTGTCTTCACATGTCCATCTTCTTCTAAGGACACTGGTCATGTTGGATTAAGGGCCCAGTTCGATGACCTCATCTTAACTTAATTACATCTGCAAAACCCTATTTCCAGATAAGGCCACATGCACAGGAACCAGGGGTTGGGGTCAGTACATCTTTTGGGGAGCACAATTCATAACTGAACCTCTCTCTCACCCTCACATTCCGCCCCTCTCGGTCATCACAGAGCGCCGGGCTGAGCTCCCTGTGTTGGACAGAAGCTTCCTGCTAACTCTCTATTTCACATGTGGTTGTAAATGTGCGGAATATTACTCAGCCATAAAAAGGAGCGGAACTGGGTCATCTGTAGTGACGCAGATGGACCTAGAGTCTACCGTACAGAGTGAGGTAAGTTGGAAAGAAAAAAGTGAATATCGCACATTAATGCATGTGTATGGATCCAGAAATATGTACAGAGGAGCCTGTTTGCAGGGCAGGAGTGGAGACGCAGATGTAGAGAACAGACTGTGGCCCCAGAGCAGAAAGCAGAGGGTGAGAGGAACTGGGAGAGCAGGCTTGATATATATATGCTCTAACTCTTCTCAACTTACCACCTTGTTGCCACAGCAGTGCCTTCTCAGCAAGGGAAGGAATGATCTTTCTGATTCAGAGAAAAGTGCAAGAACAGCAAATTCCTAAAGCTTTCAGAAAGAACAAGGGAGCCTGACATCACCAGGCCCTAAAAGGCAAACAACTTGGAGAAAGAGATGTAAAGCTCACAAATATCAAAGAGCCCCTGGAATACTGGGGGCAGAAGGAACCATCCTAAACACAGCGAAACACAAATGAAGTTGCATTGGGTTCACTGGCTTTCCAGGGCAAACTTATCCTCCCCTTTCCAAAACTAGCGCTGAGCACACCATTAATTTGATGTGGCTATTGTCTTTGTGGAATGCATTATTTTTTATAGTTTATGGCAAGAATTGACACTCAATGTTCCATTATCTGCATTTGCATGGAGATACAGACAGGTACAATTGTGGCCCTGACAGGCCTTTGAAGGCAGGTTTGATCTGACCAGTACCTAAAGCAGGGCCATTTACCTGCTCTTTACAATAATTATCTTCTCATCTGGTCCTTCAGCTCTAGCATTATCCTTTATAGTTTATCCATCTTCTCTGATTAGAAAAGGAGTACATTGCCATTTTACATGTAGGAAATAAATAATTAAAATGCCCTACAAGCTCATTGCTTTTAAAACATCTGTTATCTATTTCTTAAAACCATAATTTTTAATGACTTTCTAGCACTCCATTGTCTGATTACCATAATTATTTTAGACAATGCTCCTATCATTGGCCATTTATGTTGTTGCCAAGGACATTGAAGCAGCCTAAATATCCATCAATGGATGAATAGACAAAGAAGCTGTGGTACATGTATGCAATGGAAGGGCATTCAGCCATAAAAAAGAACAAACTTGGAGCATTCGTAGTGATGCGGATGGGCCTAGAGTCTGTCATACAGAGTGAAGTAAGTCAGAAAGAGAAAAACAAAGTGTTTATTAATGCATACATGTGGAATTCCATGGTGGTTCAAGCAGTAAAGAATCTGTTTGCAACCTGGATTGGGAATATAAGAGAGCCAGGTTTGATCCCTGGAGAAGGGAATTACTATGTGTTCCAATATTCTTGCTTGGAGAATTCTGTGGATGAAGGAGCATGGTGGGCTATGGGGTTGCAAAGAGTTGGACATGACTAAGTGCCTAAGACATTCAGTGCATGTATGTGATGCCAGGGTCCAGCCCCAGCAGGATCCAGGGGGTATCCTCGGGATGAACGGCGTCGGTGAGAGAAGACACGTGAGACCAGCCTTGATAGGGCCAAGTCTGCGAGGGAGAGAGAGAGAGAGAGAGAGACCAGACGGGGGTGCAGCAGAGTCTGGCAATGCTTTATTTTTTACCGTGGCTTTTACACCCTAAGTTAGTACATTTCTAAGAGGAAGATAGTTTAACATTATGTCAGCTTGTCCTTCACAAAACCAGGGTGTTTTCTGCATACTTCTTTGTTTATGAGGGTCTTGTACATTATCTTCTGGCCTTGGGGCCTATTGACATTTTATGCAGGTCAGGTGAATGTAAACCTATTTTCTGTTTCTCTGGTGACCCTAACTGAAAGGTAGCAGTCTCATAGGGCAACAGTACAGAGTAGAAGTATAACATTGTTAACACAAAAATTAATCCTTCTGCAGAAGTTGTCAGTTGCGTTTATCTAAGAAGTTTACCCCACACAGACTCTGCAGCTTCAGTGAGGCAGCCTCTGCCTAGCACTCCTGGCTGACAATTAGCAACCATCTCATTGTTACCACACTAGGTCTAAGCTCTTATTTTTTTAGATCTATAACTATATTAACAATGGTTTCTATAACACAACCTTAGCACATTAAGAGAAAAAACACAGCAAGCAAATGTTAACCCAATAGCTACTTTTAGAATAATTTTTCTTGTGTTTTCTAATAGGACTTCCTCACCATCGAAGGGCTCTATGTCTATTAGGGCCTTTATATGATCAGGCCCTAATTTATGTTATTTTATGATTAGGGTATTATAAGCAGTCATGCATATTAGTACTAAGGGCATAAAAGCATTTGCCAAACAAACTAAAATACCAGCAAAGGAGTTTAAATTAAAACACTCCTTTCAACCTAAATAATCTCATAAAATACCACCACCTGGGAAACTTATTGATTAAAATTCTAAATTAATTCTTATTTGAAAAGAGATAGAGGAAGGCCTTCTGCCTATGTCACAGAAATTAGGGAGTAGTCTATTAAAGCAAGCATCAGAAAAACAGATATCATCTTTAAGGTGAGCGTCGGGGGCAGCTTTTCAGAATCCCTGAAAACCTGATCCACCTTGCCTGTCAGGTTTTCTCCTCATGACCTTGTCATGGGTGGGATCTCGTGTGCCGGCTCCCAGCAATGTGGAACCTAGAAGAATGGTACTAGTGACCCTATCTGCAGAGCAGGAATGGAGGCACAGACAGAGAAGGGGCTGGTGGACTTGGGGGGGTGGAGACGGTGGGACAAGCGGAGAGAGTAGCATTGACCTATATGCATTACACGTGCAAAATAGAAAACTTGGGTGAAGCTGCTTGTTTGGAAAAGGGAGCTCAGCTTGGCGCTCTGTGATGACCTAAACGGGGGGTGGGAGGAGGCTTTGAAGGGAGGGGACATATGTATACGTATGGCTGACTCACGTTCTTGTACAGCAGAAACTAATAAAACATTTTAGAGCAGTTATACTCCAACTAAAATTAAATATTATACTGCAAACATAAAATTAAAAAAAGAAAGAAAGCAAAAAAGTATTCATATTCATCACATTTAGAGATAAACATTATTAATGCTTGTATATACCACTGCCCTTCTTTTCTATAGATACCCATACATAATTAATTTTCCATATAACTGAGATAATATGTATATCACAATATATCAAGGTATATCTTATTCTCCTGTTTGCTATAAAACCATATTTTCCAAACTCAACAAATAAATAATAAAAATTGTCATCATCACCATCTTTGTACCTAAATTGTTGTGTGCACTGTAGCATTATTTTTAATTTTGTATCTTTAGCTCCAAATTTTTAAAGCCCAGCAGCCAAAATATGTGCATTTTTGGATATGGAACTGTGGCAACCTTTGATGACAAATTGAAATTATAATGGAGTTTAGATGGTTGGATATCATCACCGACTCAATGAACATGAGTTTGAGTAAACTCCAGGAGTTGGTGATGGACAGGGAGGCCTGGCGTGCTGCAGTCCATGGGGTTGCAGAGAGTCAGACACGACTGAGCAACTGAACTGAACTGAATTGAACTGAACTGAATCACAATTCAAGCCTTCCCTGGTGGTTCAGATGGTAAAGAATCCACCTTCAATGCAGGAAACCTGGGTTTGATCCCTGGGTCAGGAAGATCCCCTGGAGAAGGGAATGACAACCCACTCCAGTATTCTTGCCTGGAGAATTCCATGGACAGAGGAGCCTGGGGCCCACAGTCCATGGGGTCCCAAAGAGTCGGACGTGACTGAATGACCAACACAATCACAGCTGAGGCATAGAGAAGTAGAGTTGGGTGGCCATTGAGGATCTGGTCTCAGACACATCTCGGCACCGCTGAGAACGTGAACTGCAGCAGACCCAAGGACACCGCCAGCTGAACTCAGAACAGTACCCACAGCAGCAACCTGATGTTCTCAAGGTCTCCCGTAGTAACCATGCAACCATCTCTGACCCCAACCAATCCCTGCTTAACCAATACCTTTACTTCTTGTCAGCTCCAATTATAAATCTCGATAAATAACTCACACAACTAATTGTAACACAGCAGTTTTTGCCTTGATAAGCCTCCTCCATTTTGTAATCTAGTGGAACACAGTTCTAGTGCTTCTTAAAAATCTGTCTCAAAGGCTGCAGTCCTAACAAACTCCAAATAAACATCTTCGCTTCATTCAGCTCTCCATTTCTCAAATTTTGGTTAGAAGTTCGTAAATACACCTGCAGCCATCTAGGTCCCAGAGGCTTTGACCTGTTCTTTTCTCTTTTTTTTAATTAATTTATTTGTTAATTAAAGGATAATTGCTTTACAGAATTTTGTTGTTTTCTCACCTATTCTTTTATGAGGGTCCATACATGGGGTGAGTGATAAGAAGGTGAAAAATTGGCATGTTTTGCTTCACTATTCTTGGGCTGTGTTCACTCATTTTCCTATATAGACACATGGGAAAGGTCTACCTGAGGTGGTTCTCTGGCTCCTGACAGAATCAGATGTAATTTCCCCATCTCTGACTCTCAGAAGACTTGGAAAGACCTGTTAGGAAAATCTTGGCCTTCACCCCACATTGATCTACTATAATCGGCCAGGAACTGGGTGTGTGGCAAGCTACCCAACGTTGGGAGCAGACAGCCTGTGGTGTACAGACGATGCTTGTCTCAGTTGCTGTCCCCCAATCAATCAGGGCAATTAGAGGTCATGTTGTTTTCTCCCCTCTTCAAACTCCCATCATTTTGACCCAATCAAGAAGCAGGAGGTGGTCTTCTCTTCCCGAATCTATTGGCTGCATTCCAGTCAAACTTTTCATATTGCTTCTGGCCCTCCTCCTCCATAGACAGACCTCTGTTCTTCATTCCTGTCTTTGGCAGTATAAACAATGGATGACTTTTTGCATGTTATCATCAGGGTTTAGAAAGGATAGTTAACTGCACAACCCCTCTGATCAAGGCAATGAGATAAAGAATTTGTCTGGAAACCATTTTGCCAGATGACAGAGTAGAGGCCAAAGTCGAGGCAGAAAACTTCTATCTCAATGATTGTTATTCACAGAAAGTTTTCTCATTTGAGATTATGACCCAATCTTTAGAGTGAAGAAAGAACAAAATAGGATGAGTGCATCCTATGAAAAAAGGGGATTCATTTATGTTTTCCTGACCCAAGTGCCACTTAGAAATGCAGGTTTTCAGACCAAAACAAACATTCTGAAGCAGAAAAGCACTTTAACAAGAACCGCAAGTGATTCATATGCATATAAAGGTTGAAAAGCTCTGCTCTGTATACTAAGGGTATGAGCATTTGGTTGCCTGAAAGAAGCTCTTTTGAAAACTGACTCTGCTTATAAAACAAAACAAAATAAAAACACACCATTAACAACTTTTCCTATCTGAAAGAGTATTTGAATCCTCCAGAATTCAGCTGAACTACTTATGGGGACAAGATTAATTTTAAGAGATGGTATATCTTTGCCTGAATCTCCTCTCGTTTTTCGTTGCATAATTTTAAGTAGTTGATTTTACTGAATACAGGCAAATGGCCAGATTTTCAAAGAGCATAAAACTGTGTACATTGAAAAGTAAGATCTCATCCTAGAAATTAGTTTCATTCCTAGAGGCAATTACTGTAACAGATTTTTAAAATATTTTTCTATAATCTTCCAGAAATATTATAATATAGATATCTTATGAGTCTCCTTAAATATAGTATTATGAATGCTATTCTGGACTTTACTTTTTAGCACTTTTTAAGTATCTTATAACTGTACATAGAAAGCTCAACTTAATTTTTAATATTTACATAATATTCTTCTTATGTTTCCATCAAAAATTGTTAATTAATGTTGACCATCATTTATAAAGTTTCCATCTTCTATATTGCTTGTTTTGGCTCTTCCAAATTATACTATAATGAATATCTCCGGGCATACATGTTTGCACACATGTATGTCTATCTAAGAAATAAAAATCTAAGTAAATTTCTGGCTGTAAAGACAAGAGGCTTTAAAACCTCCAGTTTCATTCATGCTGTTGCAAATGACATGATTTCCTTCCTCCTTGTGGCTGAATAATGTTCCACTATGTATACAATATTTCCTTTGTTTGTTCATTTGTTAATAGACAAATAGGCTGTTTCCATGTCTTGGCTATTATAAATAAGGCTGCAATAATCATGGTGGTGAATATATATTTATGAAATAGTGTGGGTTTTTTGTTTTTTGGGGTTTTTTTTTTTTTCCATTTTTTGGATAAATACCAAGAAGAGGACCTGCTGGACCATGTAGCAGTTCTATTTTTAATATTTTGAGGAAACTCCATATTGCTTTCCATGGTGGCTGCATCATTTTACATTTCCACTAGTGGTGGAAAAGTGTTCCCTTTTCTACACATTTTCACCAAGACTTGTTATTTGTGGGATCCCATTATGGTTTTAATATACTTTTTACTTTTCATAAGAAAGTATGCAAATGATTTCAGAATTTTTTTTCTTAATTCTCTGATTGATTATTTATCTGTTCTTGTCTTTGCCCTGTGTATTCTTGCCTTGAGAACCCCATGAACAATATGAAAAGGCAAAAGAGGAACTCCCCAGGTCGGTAGGTGCCCAATATGCTACTGGAGATCAGTGGAGAAATAACTCCAGAAAGAATGAAAGGATGGAGCCAAAGCAAAAACAACACCCAGTTATGGATGGGACTGGTGATAGAAGCAAGGTCCGATGCTGTAAAGAGCAATATTGCATAGGAACCTGGAATGTTAGGTCCATGAATCAAGGCAAATTGGAAGTGGCCAAACAGGAGATGGCAAGAGTGAACAATGACATTCTAGGAATCAGCAACTAAGATGGACTGGAATGGGTGAATTTAACTCAGATGACCATATATCTACTACTGTGGGCAGGAATCCCTTGGAAGAAATGGAGTAGCCATCATGGTCAACAAAAGAGTCTGAAATGCAGTACTTGGATGCAACCTCAAAAATGACAGAATGATCTCTATTCCTTTTCAAGGCAAACCATTCAATATCAGAGAAATCCAAGTCTATGCCCCAACCAGTAATGCTGAAGATGCTGAAGTTGAACAGTTCTATGAAGACCAACAAGACCTTCTAGAACTAATACCCAAGAAAGATGTCCTTTTCATTATAGGGGACTGGAATGCAAAAACAGGAAGTCAAGAAAAACCTGGAATAACGGCAAATTTGGGCTTGGAGTACAGAATGAAACAGGGCAAAGGCTAATAGAGTTCTGCCAAGAGAACACACTGGTCATAGCAAACGCCCTCTTCCAACAGCACAAGAGAAGACTCTACACATGGACATCACCAGATGGTCAACACTGAAATCAGATTGATTATATTCTTTGCAGCCAAAGGTGGAGAAGCTCTATACAGTCAGCAAAAACAAGACCGGGAGTTGACTGGGCTCAGGTCATGAATTCCTTATTGCCAAATTCAAACTTAAATTGAAGAAAGTGGGGAAAACCACTAGACCATTCAGGTATGACCTACATCAAATCCTTTATGACTATACAGTGGAAGTGAGAAATAGATTTAAGGGACTAGATCTGATAGACAGAGTGCCTGATGAACTATGGACAGATGTTCCTGACATTGTACAGGAGACAGGAATCAAGAACATCCCCAAGAAAAAGAAATTCAGAAAATCAAATGGCTGTCTGAGGAGGCCTTACAAACAGCTGTGAAAAGAATCGAAGCAAAAAGCAAAGGATAAAAGGAAAGATATACCCGTTTGAATGCAGAGTTCCAAAGAATAGCCAGGAGAGATAAGAAAGCCTTCCTCAGCGATCAATGCAAAGAAATAGAGGAAAACAACAGAATGGGAAAGACTAGAGATCTCTTCAAGAAAATTAGAGATACCAAGGGAACATTTCATGCAAAGATGGGCACAATAAAGAACAGAAACGGTAGCGACCTAACAGAAGCAGAAGATATTAAGACGAGGTGGCAAGAATACACAGAAGAACTGTACAAAAACGATCTTCACAACCCAGATAATCACGATGATGTGATCACTCACCTAGAGTCAGACATCCTGGAATGTGAAGTCAGGTGGGCCTTAGGAAGCATCAATACAAAGCCAGTGGAGGTGATGGAATTCCAGTTGAGCTATTTCAAATCCTGAAAGATGATGCTGTGAAAGTGCTGCACTCAAAATGCCAGCAAATTTGGAAAACTCAGCAGTGGCCACAGGACTGGAAAAAGTCAGTTTTCATTCCAATCCCCAAAAAAGGCAATCCCAAAGAATGCTCAAACTACCACACAATTGCACTCATCTCACACGCTGGTAATGCTCAAAATTCTCCAAGCCAGTCTTCAGCAATACATGAACTGCGAACTTCCAGATGTTAACGCTGGTTTTAGAAAAGGCAGAGGGACCAGAGATCAGATTGCCAACATCTGCTGGATCACTGAAAAAGCAAGAGAGTTCCAGAAAAACATCTATTTTTGTTTTATTGATATGCCATAGCCTTTGACACCGTGGATCACAATAAATTGTGGAAAAGTCTGAAAGAGACGGGAATACCAGACCACCTGACCTGCCTCTTGAGAAACCTGTATGCAGGTCAGGAAGCAACAGTTAGAACTGGACATGGAACAACAGACCGGTTTCAAATACGAAAAAGAGTATGTCAAGGCTGTATACTGTCACCCTGCTTATTTAACTTATATGCAGAGTACATCATGAGAAACGCTGGGCTGGAAGAAGCACAAGCTGGAATCGATTGCTGGGAGAAATATCAATAACCTCAGATATGCAGATGACACCATGCTTATGGCAAAAAGTGAAGAGGAACTAAAAAGTCTCTTAATGAAAGTGAAAGAGGAGAGTGAAAACGTTGGCTTAAAGCTCAACATTCAGAAAACTAAGATCATGGCATCTGGTCCCATCACTTCATGGGAAATAGATAAGGAAACAGTGGAAACAGTGTCAGACTTTATTTTTCTGGGCTCCAAAATCACTGCAGATGGTGATTGCAGCTGTGAAATTAAAAGATGCTTACTCCTTGGAAGGAAAGTTATGACCAACCTAGATAGCATATTAAAAAGCAGAGACATTACTTTGCCAACAAAGGTCCATCTAGTCAAAGCTATGGTTTTTCCAGTGGTCATGTATGGATGTGAGAGTTGGACTATTAAGAAAGCTGAGCACCGAAGAATTGATGCTTTTGAACTGTGGTGTTGGAGAAGACTCTTGAGAGTACCTTGGACTGCAAGGAGATGCAACCATTCCATCCTAAAGGAGATTAGCCCTGTGTGTTCTTTGGAAGGAGTGATGCTGAAGCTGAAACTCCAATACTTTGGCCACCTCATGTGAAGGGTTGACTCATTGGAAAAGACCCTAATGCTGGGAGGGATTGAGGGCAGGAGGAGAAGGGGATGACAGAGGATGAGATAGCTGGATGGCATCACCGACTCAATGGACATGAGTTTGAGTAAACTCTGAGAGTTGGTGATGGACAGGTTGGCCTGGCATGCTGCAGTTCATGGGGTTGCAAAGAGTCAGACATGTCTGAGCGATTGAACTGAACTGAACTGAACTGATGCTTCTTTTGACATTTCCATTTTTTTTCCATTTTCCTATTTTTTTTTTAATGTAAGGCTTTAAATCTTTTAAAAATGTCCTAACATTATTGCCCTTCTATCTCTTTTAGTTTTGACTCAAGGCCTAAATGAATCATCTTGGCAAGGCCAATATCTACTTGGGCTTCCCAGGTGGCCCCAGTGGTTAAGAACCTGCCTGACAATACAGGAGACATAAGAGACAGGAGTTTGATTCCTGGGTTGGGAAGATCTCCTGGAGGAGGGCATGGCAACTCACTCCAATATTCTTGCCTGGAGAATCCCATGGACAGAGGAACCTGGTGGTCTACAGTCCATAAAGCCATAAAGAGTTGAATACGACTGAAGCAACTTAGCACAAATCTATTCACATTCATAATCAACTACATTTAGAAGAATTAAAGTAGTTTTTCTGTTGATTCTCTTAGGTTTCCTACAGAGAATCATATCAGATGGACATAATGATAGGTTTACCTTCTTTTGTATTTTTGTTCGTCTAAGACAGCAGACATGGCAGGTCTCCGTTCCAACCAAACAAATATATGAGAACATAGAAAAAAACTCCTGAGGGATCCCAGAAATATTTATCCCATGGTCTCACAGAAGGACAAAGTCACATGTTGGTCAGGATCTAATAATCCTTGAGTTGTTCCCAGTTAAGTAACAGTCCTAATATCCAGGCTAGTGTTGGGACTCATACAAGAACTCTGCTCATGGTCTATATTTTGACATTTATTTTCTTTGGGATCTAGTACATAAATATCTTCTTTGAAATAATCCATGGATACTTGGGGAAAATGTAACCTAATTTATATTTTTACTGAAGTCATCTATTTTCTTGTTTATTTTAGTGTCTCCTAGATCTGTCAAAAACTAGAGAAGTGTACTGAATCCTCCCAAATCTATTGCATTTCTGTGTATACCTCTTGCTTCCTCAGTTGGGACTGTGTCTATTTTGCTGTTCTGTTTTCTACCATGTTTAGCCTCAAGAGGATTATAACTTTTATAAACAACTGTCCTTGTACTGTTTTATGTCTTCTATCTTCAATTTTACTTTGTCTAATATTAATACTGCCTTTCCTACCTTTCCTTGGGCTTCCCGGGTAGATCAGCTGGTAAAGAATCTGCCTGCAATGCAGGAGACCTGGGTTCTGTCCCTGGGTTGGGAAGATCCCCTGCAGGAGAGCATAGCAACCCACTCCAGTGTTCTTCCCTGGAGAATCCCACGGACAGAGGAGCCTGGTCAGCTACAGTCCACGGGGTTGCAAAGAGTCGGACACGACTGAGTGACTAAGCACAGCACACAGTACCTTTACTTAAGTTGCATTTTCTCTGGTTAACTTTACACCTTTTTGCATCATTTTCTTTTATTTATCAGTTGTAGGCTACAAATAGCTGGGCATTTGCTTGATGACCTATCTGTGAATGTCTATATTTGAGTATAGGAGCCAGACTCATTTGTGTTTACTGTCAGAATTAAAATGCTTCTCATGTTTGTACGCTTTCTTTCTGTTTATCATTTTATGCTTCCTTGTGATTTCATTTGCTTTCTCTTCTTTGCTGTATGGCTTAGCTTCCTTTGATTTTATCATTTCCTCTTTAAAATATGCATCTTCTATATGACTTCCCTCATGGTTACATTTAAGATTTTCAAAAATATTCTTCAACTTACAATCCTTTATACAGCAAAGTTAGGAACAAAATAATAAACACTGATTTCCTTTTATGCCTGAAAAGCAATTTCACTCTTTTACATTGTTATACTTGCTATTCATCAACATCCATGTATTTTTTATTATATTTATTTTCAGAATCAGATAATTATGATTAAAACACATTTGAATACTAAGGTATTATCTTTGAGAAGACAAATTTGAAATTGGCCTTCAATTGCATGGCCATTTATCACAACTTGATAAGCAATTTCATTTTAACCTGTCTCAGTGTTCATCAACCATATTTGAATACCTCAACTTTCTTCTTTTTGAATTGTTGATTCTTATTTCTCTCCCAGCTATTTAAAACCCATGGTAAAGTTGTTTTGCTAAGGAAGGCATTTAGGCATTATAATACCTGAACCCTTCAACAAATGTTAACATCTCTTTGTAGCTTACATACATTAAATAAATAAAAGCAGTCAAATATGAATTATACAAAACATTTTCCCACAAAACTGTGCAAATGTGATTGCAGCACTTTTCATCCTTTAATGTTGCATAAAAGAATTTCCATCTAGCTTGATATTTGTGTTTTTCTCTTTGGATGTCAGTGAATATATTTTTTATAATATTTATTCCGTTGACATTTACCTAAACTATCTTATTTCATTATTTTATGGCCATAAACAAAAAATCTACAAGCAATAAATGCTGGAGAGGGTGTGGAAAAAAGGGAACCCTCTTGCACTGTTGGTAGGAATGTAAATTGGTACAGCCTCTATGGAGAACAGCATTAAGTTTCCTAAAAAACTAAAAGCTGCCATATGACCCAGCAATCCCACTACTTGACAAATACCTGAGAAAATCATAATTTTCATAAAAAATTCATGAAAAATCATAATCAACAAGACACAACCCCAGTGTTCACTGCAGCACTATTTACAATAGCCAGGACATGGAAGTAACCTAAATGTCCGTCAACAGATGAACGGATAAAGATATGACATATATATGTGATGGAATAGTACTCAACCATAAAAAGGAACAAAACTGGGCCATTTGTAATGATGTGGATGGACTTAGAGTCTGTCATACAGGGTGAAGTAGTCAGAAGGCAAGATACTAATATCGTATATTAATGAATATATATGGAATCTAGAAAAGCGGTACAGATGGACCTACTTGTAGGGCAGGAATTGAAACACAGATGTGGGGAATGGGCATGTGGACACAGTGGGGCTGAGGAGGTTGGGATGAACTGAGAGACTGGGGTTGACAGATACACACGACCAGGTGTAAGATAGACAGCTAGTGGGAAGATGCTGGGCCGCACGGGGAGCTCAGCTCGATGCTCCGTGATGACCGAGGGGTGGGGTGGGGGGTGAGGTGGGAGACACCTCACCCTGGAGGGAAGGGATACGTGTACACATGCAGCTGATTCACTTTGCTGTACCACAGAAGCTAACACAGCATTGTAAAGCAACTATGTCTAAGAATAAAGTTTAAAAAATAAAGCAAGATGGTTTAGGGATCACGAAAGGCTTATGAAAAAGTCTTATGAAAGCTTCATTTTTTAAAAATTTTACTCTGTTTTAATGGTTTCAGCTTCACTTACACTTTTAATTTTTAGGCTGATTATTGTCAGTTCTATCACATTTTATCTTTTCATTTTATCAATAACCTCTTTTGCTCTGCCTTTATATTCTTAGCATCTGAAATGTATTTTCTTTATTACTTATTTTTAAATGCTTGTCCAACTTGAAGTCACTTGCAAGTGTTTCTTGCTCAGTCATGTTTGACTCTTTGTGACCCCATGGACTGTAGCACTCCAGGCTACTCTGTCCATGGAATTCTCCAGAAAAGAATACTGGAGTGAGTCCATTCCCTTCTCCAGCGAATCCTCCTGACCCAGGGATTGAACCCTGGTCTCCTGCATTGCAGGTAGATTCTTTACTATCTGAGCCACTAAGGAAGCTTTGGTAGGCTTGAAGCCACGTTGAAAATAAGTCACTTAGAAAATGGGTTAAAATTGTGATATTTATTGGTGCCCTAAAATAGGAAATATGAATATTCATCAACAGGTCAAAGGCATAGCCAACATCTTAATTCAGCCATGTGACCCTGTTCATCACCAACATATTCTGTATTTCATAAACAATAGGTAGAAATATAACCAGAAAACGAAAATGAGAAAAACTTTGTTATTTCAGATTTCATGCTAAATATGTATACCCTTGGGCCAATTGATATCTAGTGATATACTCATCAGTAAATAGCTCCTTTACAGGTATGCAACACACCAGCGTGTACCCAACAGCTAGTCTAGCATAACATCAACCATAATTCCTCCCTGAACCAGCATTCACACATCACTAAAAGACAGGCACCAATATTACATGAATCTAGAGAATAGAGTATTGGTGAAAGATTGCACTGCTTGAAATCAAGCAAGTCTTAATCACTAAAGTACTACCAGGCAGAAAGTTTGGAGGATATCTTCAGACAGTCTTATTTTTTAAGTACAAAAATGCAATACACACTGTCTATACCTACATAGACACTGTCTATGATAAAGATGAGGGTTCTCCATATTATCTTGATCCTCATTCATGGATATTAAAGGTAATGAGCACTCGTGCCTCTGCTGGAATGATTGCAGAAATACATGTGACCCAAATTCTGAGTAAGCCTCGTATGACCTTAAGAGTTGTATGAGCCTTGTATGACCCTGGAAGTGAATCTTGACAAATGATGGATAAGAATTTGGCGGATAAATACCCCAGCTCCCTCACCCTTGGGGAAAACTCTCTTGGTGTGCACTATACTATCTCCCAGAGTTCCTCAGCAAGATGATATTTAGATTCCCGCAGTGGTAATGTCTTCAGTAGTCCACTCTTTATTATCTGCCTTCCCCTCTGTTTCACTTCTCTATTTCTATACTAATGCTTCTTGAAATCATCACTCTAATAAATATTGGGCACTGGGATTCTCTCCAGGCTAGATTTTGAGAGAATAAAAATCAAACAGACTCCAGCCAGAAAGAAAAAAAGAAGAAACAGAAATATTGGAAAAACTTTGGGATGCCTGTTAATCTATATGGTCAGTAAAACTTCCTTTTGAGCATCCCCTGATTAAAACATACCCAACCAAAAAAAAAAATGCATTTAAGATTTGTCTCTTGCTCTAAGCATTCAGGAAAATGTTCCCTTTTCTGGTTTCATGAAAGTGAAAAGTGAAATTGACAGTCACTTAGTCGTGCGTGCCCTGACTCTTTGTGGCCTCATGGAATAGTCCATGGAATTCTCCAGGCCAGAATCCTGGAGTGGGTAGTGTGTTTCCTTCTCCAGGGGATCTTCCCAACCCAGGGATCAAACCCAGGTCTCCCGAATTGCAGGGGGATTCTTTACCAGCTGAGCCACCAGGAAAGCCCAAAAATACTGGAGTGGGTAGCCTATCCCTTCGGATCTTCCTGACCCAGGAATAGAACTGGGGTCTCCTACATTGCAGGCAGATTCTTTATCAGCTAAGCTACCAGGGAATCTTTTGTATAATTTTTATCCCTCTTTATTCATCTTCACAGGAGAAGACATACAGACAGGGTGTGTGAATTTCCCTAAATCTTTCTTCTCTCAGGGATGGTCATTTCCTGTTCTCAAATCCACAGATCCAGGGCATGTTGCTGTGCTGAGATTCCAGCAAAATTCCTCAGAAATGATCAGGTAGAATGTGATGAAGTTCTATAACCCTAAGATGTGGTATTTGCCTCTCCTTTTTGCCCCGACCATACTTGAATGTATGATCATTCGAGAAGTCTTTCTACACTCCTGTTTAACAGTGGTTTAAAAAACATCACATGCACGGATATTTTGTCCTGTTTTCTCTCTCTTAAATGATCTCCATATTATAGCTAATGAAAACACTTTATTCCTTCTGCAAAAACCTGATGACCACAAGATGCCAGTCATTCATGGTTAGTAGCTTACTGCTCAGAATTCCCTGTGTTTCTCCCTAATGCTTCTCAAGAATCATTTGCACTAATTCTCAAATCCAGTACTTCTAGACATACTTATTACTATAATTGTTACTGTGTGTACTCAGTTGTTATATAAAACAGTGAAACATAAATGACAAAAGAGAAAATTACTATTTCTACAAGAACAAAGCTGACTGCTTCAAAAAGACTCAAAGGGAAAAGGTTTTAAAGAATGTTACATTCTAAAGAATGTTCCATTTGATTTAGCAATATGTGAGAAAACTGTAAAAGACTGGAAAATAAAACTAGATGTATGTGTGTGTGTATACACATACATATATACACGCACACATACATATATACATATATGTATGTCTTTCCCACTCGTTTACTTTACAGGTGCTGTGAGTTTCTTACTCCACATTGAAGAGACAAAAACTAAAACTCTTAAGACTATTATTAACCCTTGGACACATATTAGAATCACCTGGGAAATTTAAAAATATTTGGGCTCAAACTCAGAGATTCTGACTCTTCTATATTTAATGTAAAGTTGACATCAGACATTAGTATTTATTTTTTTAAAAACTCCTCATGGGATCTAACGTGTGGTGAGGATGCTAGAGTATGTAGCATCCTATCTTCACTTGGAAGAGTGGCCACTCCATCATATAATGCAAAGCACTGAACTCTGATTGTTTGCTCCTCAATATTGTTGCATCAATCTAAAATTAGTGTCTCTTCCTTTAGATTCTAGCAATAGGTTATTTGTCATGTAAGATTCCAGTGAAGATGAAGGTTTCTATCTTCTGCTCATCCTTTACAAGCATTTTAAAGTATCTCTGCAGGGGAAAAGCTCAAATGCTCCTACCCTGATGTAACAGCATTTGTGAAAGTCGCTAAGTCATGTCAGACTCTTTGCTACCCCATGGACTGTCCAGTACATGCAGTTCTCCAGGCCATAATACTGGAGTTGGTAGCCTTTTCCTTCTTCAGGGGATCTTCCCAGCCCAGGGATTGAACCCAGGTCTCCTGCATTGCGGCGGGTTCTTTACCAGCTGAGCCGCAAGGGAAGCCCAAGAATACTGGAGTGGATAGCCTATCCCTTCTCCAGGGGATCTTCCCGACCCAGGGATCAAACCAGGGTCTCCTACATTGCAGGCAGACTCATTACCAACTGAGCTATCCGGGGAGCAAGAACGCTAGCGAGGGTTGCCACGCCGAACTCCTGAGCATCCTCCTGATGGAACGCTCACCTCCTGCACTGGCAGGAAAGGTGGTGTGTTTTTTTTGTTTTTTTGTTTTTTGTTTTTTCCTCATTAAAAACCATTGCCACCACTTGGCAAGCGCAAGCTGAAGGCAGGTCGTGGACGCCGCCAGCGGAGGAGGATGGGGTTCGAACCCACGCATGCAGAGCACAGTGGATTAGCAGTCCAGCCCCTTGACCACTTGGCCACCCCGCCCTGATCATCTTGAACTCCTTGGGCTTCCTTGGTAGCTCAGCTGGCAAAGAATCCGCCCGCAATGCGGGAGACCCAGGTTCGATCCCTGGGTTGGGAAGATTCCCTGGAAAAGGGAAAGGCAACCCATTCCAGTATTCTTGCCTGGAGAATCCCATGGAGTATATGAGGTTGCAAGGAGTCAAACACGACTGAGTGACTTTCACTTTCAAGAGCATTTGACCCTTTCTTACATTGAAAATGGCTGGAATTTAATTAAAAATTTAAAGATTGAAAATGACTGGAACAATTTTAGAAGTATGCTGACCCTAGCAACCTGCAAGTAATGTTTCCTTGGTTTTTGCTATTTTTGTTTTGCATTGATATTATTTTATTAAGGTTTTACTTTCTTTGTGGTGCATATTACATCAGAATTCATCTATAAACATGTACAATAAGCATTTAGAACACATGTATGAATAATAAAATGAATTTGTGTGTGCCTATCATCCATGGTAAGAAACAAAATTGTCAAATCCAAAGCCTTTTAAGCTCTTCACCATCGCCTTGTTCATTTCTGTTCCTCCCAACCAGAGTTAACCAATTTCTCTTTTTGTTCTATACTTTCTGTTTGAAGATAGTTCAACACATTGATGTACCCGCAAGTATGCATTGTTTTGTTATACATATTTGACCATTAAATACTCAGACTCTAAATCACCTCTTCTGGTACATCTGGGACTTGCTTCTTTCATTCAACAGTGAAAGTGAAGTCACTCAGTTGTGTCCAACTCTTTGGGACCCCATGAAATGTAGCCTACCAGGCTCCTCCATTCATGGTATTTTTCCAGGCAAGAATACTGGAGTGGGTTGCCATTTCCTTCTCCAGGGGATCTTCCCAACCCAGGGATCAAACCAGGGTCTCTTAACATTTCAGATAGATGCTTTACCATCTGAACCACCAGGAAAGCTCCTTTTATTCAATATTACGCTTTTAGTATCTGTCCATGTCAGTGTGTATATCTGTAATTATCTCATTCTCACTGTGTATAGAATCCCACTACCTGAACATAGATCAATGTACTTACACATTCTGTGGAGCCTTAGAATAGACTGAAGTGTTTGGTTTTTTGTTTGTTTGTTTTTTTAGTAATCACCATTTCAGTAAATACTTCTTTTGTTTGCCTGGTGTAATCTGGGCTTTCCTGGTGATTCAGATGGTAAAGAATCTGCCTGCACTGCAGATACCTGGGTTCCATCCCCGGGTTGGGAAGACCCCCTGGATGAGGGCATGACAACCCACTGTAGTATTCTTGCCTGGAGAATCCCCATGGACAGAGGAGCTTGGCGGGCTACAGTCCCTGGGGTCGCAAAGAGCGGGACACAATTGAATGACTAAGCATAGCCCAGCACAGCTGGTGTAACCTAGCAATAGTTTCTCTGTTTGCCCACTAATGGAGTCTCTGCGTCATAGGGTGTTAATACTTTCAACCTCAGTAGATAATTTCAAAGTGATTCCTAAACTGTACCTAACAGTTTATACTCTAAAATGTCATCTCCCAGCCGAATCTTGGTACACGATGTCTTTTTACTTTTTGCCAAATTGTAAGCTGTACAATATAGTATTGTATATTTATCTTACATTTCCCTGATAACTATTGAAAAATATCATCTTTCCCAATGTTTGCCCCTAATTTATGATTCTTCTTTTGTGAAATGCTGATTCATATCTCTTGAGCAGTGTTTTGATTATGCTAGTTTTCAATTTTTAATAACTAGAAGTTATTAATATCCTCTAGATATTAGTCCATGGAGTTCTTGGTATGTGTAAAATTTTCCTGTCAGCTTTTTATTCTTTTTGCATTTTTATCAAGATATTTTTTGTGAACAGATGGTTTAATTTCAGTGCAATTACAAGACACTTTTTAAGGTTTGCAGGTTTATCTTTTGTCTTACTTAAGAAAGTTCCCCTTACTTCAGGATAAGAAAGATATCTTCAAATTTCATTTCAAAAGATTTTAAATGTACCTTTAATTTTAAAGTCTGTAATTCACCCAAGATAAAATTTTGTCTCTGAATTGAGGTAGAAATCCAACTGCACTCGGTTTCCATATTGGCAGATTGTAGATTTTGTAGATTAAGCACCATAGATTAAATGTCCATCCGTTCCTGGGATCTGCAGTGACCCCACCAATAGATAGCAAGTTCTATGCTCTGTTTCTTGTTTCGTTCATCTGTTTGACGATTTTGTCTCAATGGCTCACTGTCTCCTTTTTTTTAGATTGGAGTATAGTTTTTAAATTGAGTATAGTTGCTTTACACTGCTGTGTCAGTTTCCGCTATATGGCAAAGTGAATCAGTCACATGTATACATATATCCAGACTGATGCTGAAGCTGAAGCTCCAGTACTTTGGCCACCTGATGCAAAGAGCTGACTCACTGGAAAAGACCCTGATGCTGGGAAGGATTGGGGGCAGGAGGAGAAGGGGACGAGAGAGGATGAGATGGTTGGATGGCATCACCGCCTCAATGGACATGGGTTTGGGTGGACTCCGGGAGTTGGTGATGGACAGGGAGGCCTGGCGTGCTGCGGTTCATGGGGTCACAAAGAGTCGGACACGACTGAGCTGAACTGAGCTGATACATGCATCCTCATTTGGGGGGGGGGGGTTGGTTCTTCCCATTTAGCTCACCACAGAGCACCAAGTAGAGGTCCTTGTGTTCTACAGTATGTTCTCACTGGTTACCTATCTTAAGCATCTCTGTCTTAACAACTCTAAGGTTACAATGTTTTCATTTCTGGTAAGATAAGTGACTTTGTCCTAAGGGATATGTTGGTTATTCTTAGGTCATTACTTGGTCACAGACACTTTAAAATTAGTTTGTTAAATCACACACACACACACACACATACACTGCTCTGGACTTTGATATTGGAGTTGCACAGAGAGATTATATAGATCAGTAGTTGACAAACAGCAAACCATAGGCCAAATTTTTTCTTTGCCTCTGTTGTAAATAAAGTTTTATCAGAACACAGCCGTGTCAATTCTTTTATCTATTACCAATGGCTACATTCAAACTACAAAGGCCGAGTGGAGCAGTTGTGATGCAGTTCTAAGGCTTATAAAGCCTAAAATGTTTACTCTCTGATCCCTTATAAAGTTTGCTGACCTCTGGTATAGACTATACAGGGGAATAATTGTATTTTTGTGATTTTGAAATTTTATATACAGGAATATGATATAAATCTGGTTTATTAAATCCTCTTAAATACTTCTTATAAAGATTTACAGGTTCCCTCATAAAGGGCTTGTACCTATTTTGTTAGACTTGTTATGAGGTATTTTGTATTTTTCTTCTAGCAATTATAAATTGTCTCTTTCAAAAATTATAATTTTTAATAGTTTATTGTTGGTGAATAGAAATGCAATTATCTTTTGTATAACAATGTATAATGATTTTATAGCCAGATAATTTGCTAAACTGACATTAGTGTTTATAAGATATTTACACTTTATATTTTCTGAGTTCACATATGAAATGTGAATAATGATTGCTTTATTTCTTCTTGTCAATCTACATACAATTGTAGTATTTTTTGTTTGTTTTGATTTAAGGTACAAGATAAAATCTTCAGAACAATATAAGAAATAAGTAATGGTACTGAGCAAGTTCATCTTACTTCTGCTTTAAAAGAAAATGCTTTAACTTTAACTAATGTATATGGTAAGGCTTTTTGAAGGTAAACCTGATAGATTAAGGAGTTCCTTTCAGTGCTCATTTGCAGTGAATTTATATAATAAATGGATATAGCAATTTAGCAAAAAAAAAAAAATTGTGTCTTTTGAAATGCACATCTTTTAATTTGTCAATGAGCACAATTTTGAAAGTATGTTTCCTGTGAGTGTATTTTGATTCATTTCATTTTTTTCTATTCTTTACTAGCTTGGTAGGCATAGCAGTTATTTACACTCTTTTAATCGATTCTCCAGGCTTTTTATCATTATGGTTAGCTTCAGTTCAGTTCAGTCGCTCAGTCATGTCCGACTCTTTGCGATCTCATGGACTGCAGCACGCCAGGCTTCCCTGTCCATCGCCAGCTCCTGGAATTGGTGTCCAGGAGACAGACTCATGTCCATCATGTCAATGATGCCATCCAAAGTATTGGAGTTTCACCTTCAGCATCAGTCCTTCCAATGAATATTCAGTACTGATTTCCTTTAGAATGGACTGGTTGGATCTCCTTGCAGTCCAAGGGACTCTCAAGAGTCTTCTCCAACACCACAGTTCAAAAGCATCAATTCTTTGGTGCTCAGCTTTCCTTATAGCCCAGCTTTCACATCCATACATGACTACTGGAAGAACCATAGTTTTGACTATACGGACCTTTGTTGGCAAAGTAATGTCTCTGCCTTTCAATATGCTGTCTAGGTTGGTCATAACTTTCCTTCCAAGGAACAAGCGTCTTTTAATTTCATGGCTGCAGTCACCATCTGCAGTGATTTTGGAGCCCCAAAAAATAAAGTCTGTCACTGTTTCCACTGTTTCCCCATCTATTTGCCATGAAGTGATGGGACCAGATGCCATGATCTTAGTCCTCTCAATGTTGAGTTTTAAGCCAACTGTTTCAATGTCCTCTTTCACTTTCATCAAGAGGCTCTTTAGTTCTTCTTCGCTTTCTGTCATAAGGTGGTGTCATCTGCGTATCTGAGGTTATTGATATTTCTCCCGGCAATCTTAATTCCAGCTTGTGCTTCGTCCAGCCCAGCGTTTCTCATGATGTACTCTGCATATAAGTTAAATAAGCAGGGTGACAACACACAGCCTTGATGTACTCCTTTCCCCATATGGTTAGCTTAAGGATGTCTAAAATTAATATTTCTATCCACTTTCTCAAAAATATAAAGATTTCAGAGTATTTTAACCTAAATCAACCCTTATTCCCTTCTATACGCTGTTTTTAGAACTAAGACACTGAATAAGTCATTTTATTGCATTCTCATAGAGGAAGGTAATGTCATTTCTGTGTTTTGAAAAATAAAATAAAAAATAAAGTTTTGAAAATGGTGATATTTTCCCATACCTTTAACAATTTATTTCTACTTACATTTCCCTTCTTCCCAAAAGAGAAGTTTCTTTAGTGAGGATCTTTTAGTACTATGTACAATTTTTGTTAGCTTTTGAAATACCTTTATGTTTCATCAATCTCAAAAGGTAATTTCACTGTGTAGAGAGTTCTAGTTGAATTACTTTTCTCTCTCAATGGCATCTTGAAAATATTCATTATCTCTTGTTTCCACTGTTAATGTTGAACAAGCAGCTGCCAACCTAATTTCTGTAACTTCCCTTTTCTCTAAAGTTTCTCTTTTTTAAAATATTTTTTAACTTTTTATAGGCCCAGATGATAATATGTTTGGTTTGGTTTTTAATTATTCATTTTACTTTGGATTCACTATGTTTCATGAATCATATGACTATTGGGCTTTTACTAATTCATTTTTAAAATGTTTATTGGAGTATAGATGTTCTACAATGTTGTGTTAGCGTCTGTTGTTCAGCAAAGTGAATCAGCCATGCATATACATATATCTCCTCTTTTTTGGATTTCCTTCCCATTTAGATCATCACAAAGCACTGAGTAGAGTAGAGTGTGCTATACAAAATAGAACTACCGTGCGAACCAGCCGTCCCACTCCTGGGCATGTGTCTATGGAAAACCATAATTCTGAAAGATACATGCACCCTGATGTTTATTGCAGCACTATTTACAACAGGACGTGGAAGCAACTTAATGTCCATGGACAGATGCACAGATAAAGAAGATGTGACAAAAGCATACAATGGAACATTACTCAGCCGTGACAAGAAATGAAAGTGTGGCATTTGCAGGGACATGGATGGACCTAGAGATAGAGAGTGAAGTAAGTCAGAAAGGGCTTTCGTTAATTTTTGAAAATAATCAGACTTTATGTCCTAAGCATCACTTTTCCACTATATTCTCTCTTTTATTAAACATCTTCTCACCATACAAGCATGTTGGCTTGTTGCCTGACTGTTCTGATTCTCTGTGCTACATTCTGGACCACTTCTTCAGTTTGCTATATAGCAGTGTCTAAATCTATGGCTTCCAAACTGAAGTAACCCTTGGCATAGAATATTGTAAATATCTTAGGGGAACATGATAAAACTCAACCCTGCATGGTAGTGAGACATTGAGCTGCTACCTTGAGATAGCTCACAGTTTCAACCTTCTTTTTGATGTGCTGTCCTGTGCTTAATTTCTCAGTCATATCCAACTTGACGAGGTTGTGATTTTTGCAACTGGTGTGACCAAAAGCAGGTACCACACAAATCAATACAAAACAGGAAACGAGGCTGCTCATGCCCGACATGAATCTACAGTTTAAAAAGTTCTTCAGTGCCTACCAGACATATTTTGTTAGATAAAGAAAGTTATTTAGGAATATTGCTGTTGTTCAGTTGCTAAGTTGAGTCCACTCTGCAACCCCATGAACTGCAGCCTGCCAGGTTTCCCTGTCCTTTACTATCTCCTGAAGTTTGCTCAAAGTCATGTCCATAGAGTTGGTGATACCATCCAACCATCTCATTCTCTCTCGTCCCTTTCTCCTCCTGCCTTCCATCTTGCCCAGCATCAGAGTCTTTTCCAATGAGTTGGCCCTTTACATCAGGTGGCCAAAGTATTGGAGCTTCAACTTCATCATCAGACCTTCCAATGAATATTCAAACTGATTTCCTTTAGGATTGACTGGTTTGATCACCTTGCTGTCCAAGGAACTCTCAAGAATCTCTTCCAGCATCACATTTCAGAAGCGTCAATGCATCAATTCATCAGTTTAGGAAGGAAACAGAATCATTATGTTTTGTTCAATTTACTCTTACTAATTTTCAAATGGCTACTACGTGCGTGTGTTAGTCACTCAGTCATCTCCGACTCTTTGTGACTACATGGACTGTAGCCCTCCAGGTTCCTCTGTCCATGGGAGTCTCCAGTCAAGAATACTAGAATGTGTTGCCATTTCCTTATCCGGCGGATCTTCCCGATCCAGGGATTGAACCTGGGTCTCCTGCATTGCAGGCAAATTCTTTACTGTCTGAGCCACCACTAAGTTCTTATGATAAGTGCTAAAAAATTAAGTGCTTCAACCTAATCTAACTGCTTAGTAGATGGAGTGATTGTGCATTTTGGGGGGCCTAAATGCATCTTGAAAAAATTACTGAGATACTAAGGGCACCATAAAATGTAAAAGTTTGAAAACTCCTCATGTCCTCTGCTTACTTTAGCTTTCAATCATGATGAGTTCTTTTTCCAATCTATATAAGTATAATTTGGTTCTCTTTTCAAAACTGCTTTGCTCATATTTACCAATTCTTCCATAAACTAAACATATTTTACATATTGGTATGTACATACTTCTCAGTATCTTATAGTGTTTCACTCTTCTAATGTTTATAATTGGATAGTTTTAGATATCCAGTTGCATGTGTATATTTGATAATGAGGATGATTTTACCATTTTTGAACTGGTTCTCAAGCAGGGTGTCCCATTTCCTTCAGTGATGTTGACATTGCTTCACTAGAAATCAAAGTCCTTTGTCTTTGTCTGTGACAATTGTCTGTGACAACTGTCTGACATCTAGCATGGGAGGCATTTTGTTCTTCTCCTTAGCAGCATGCTTAAGACAAGCAAATTTCATAACCACCACACTATATGGGAGAGTTTTTCTTTCTATAACTCTAACTTACTCTTCGAAGGATGGTGTCAACCTTTGGAATTCTGGCTTTATTCTGGCTTGAGTGTCTTTGGGGTTATCATCCTTCCCATGTTGACACTGAAATGAAAACTTTAGGTAATCAAGGATCAGGTTAAATCTTCAGAGCACCCACAAGCTCCACTCTTCACTTACCCCATTGAATTTCTCCTTTTACTGTCTTGGCCAGTGCGGATGAGACTCTTCCTTATTTTCATGATAGCTTCGAAATACGTTTTCAATTTTTTGAGCTGGCTTTGCAATTGAGAGGGTGTTCATTGTATTAATGCGTTTAGGTCACCATACTGCGAGGAAATGTTGTCTCTTCCTTGAAGAGGGACTCATTGCGATTGTGTACAACTGATGTTTGGATCTCTTTAGTTATTTTCACTTTGTATGTGGGCATGGATAGAATTCCATTAGCAGTTCCTACATTTCCATGTTCATAATTCCAGAGTCTAGTCGGCACTCATGGAGAAGGAAATGGCCACCCACTCCAGTATTCTTGCCTGGGAAATCCCATGGACAGAGGAGCCTGGTGGGCTATAGTCCACGGAGTTGCAAAGAATCAGACAGACATGTTTAGCAACTAAACAACAGCAACAAGGAGGCGCTCATCTGGCTAGGCAGGGCTAGATTATGTCCTCTGGCCACCTCAGGAAGCAATTCCATGTAACAGAGGTGACATCATGTATTGCATCTCTAAGCTAACCATGAAAACTTCTGTAGACTGAATGTCTTGTCTAAATCAACTGCTGATAATTTCCCAATTAAATCCTATCTACCTGTCCTCAGTTCATGGACTTCTCCAACACTGCAAAAATATAATCTTGTACTTCTAACACTATTGCAATGTCACTCCCTTCTTTTCTTGGGGGGTGGGGGGGCGGTGGGTGCTGCTATTTTATAGAGTTTTCAAAAAGATTTCTGGAGAGAATCCATAAATGAAGATTAGCCTGACCCAACACAATGCCAGGAGTCTTCGAATGCCGGGGGCTAATGGTGAAGTGATAACAGGCTTTAGTGTATTTCTTTTTTGGCCCAAACTTTGGGTCTTGTGAATGGTTGAGGCTGATAGGCAACTTTCTGGCTCATTTCAACAAAGTGTAAGATTTTGTCTTTGATTTCAATTCCCTCCCCACACACCAAGCTAGAACATGGAAGAGACCAGGTTTATACATTTTATTCCCTCTCATTCCAGTGTAACTGGATGCCCAGCTAATGGGATGCTAATCCCTGCTGAAGTTGTGGGTCACACAAGTGTTTCAAGTCGTATGGATCTAGGACATATTAACTGACAAATAGTTTAAGTTTCCCCCAAATAGCTGAGCTTAACAATGTAACACAATTGAAGTACATTAAACAAATTTATTGCTGCAAACAAATGCATAGTAAACAACTGTGAGAATTACTATCTAGTACAGATTTCTTCCAAAGCATTACTGAAGGATATAACACTACTCCTATCCCATAAGGTAATGTTAATCATAAATGCTGCATTATCTGCATTATCAAGATGCAGATGAAGCTAGAAAAACATTATTTAAAACTAGGTTGGAACAAAAACAAAGTCTTGCAAAAATAACACTTTAAGCTTTTATTTGTCTATAGGAAAATAATCAGATGGCAAAATGAAAAAAAAAACACACTCTGTTCTTTATCTTTCTGGCTTACTTCACTCTGTATAATGGGCTCCAGCTTCATCCATCTCATTAGGACTGGTTCAAATGAATTTTTTTTAATGGCTGAATAATATTCCATGGTGTATATGTACCACAGCTTCCTTATCCATTCATCTGCTGATGGGCATCTAGGTTGCTTCCATGTCCTGGCTATTATAAACAGTGCTGCGATGAACATTGGGGTGCACGTGTCTCTTTCAGATCTGGTTTCCTCAGTGTGTATGCCCAGAAGTGGGATTGCTGGGTCATATGGCAGTTCATTTCCAGTTTTTAGAAAATCTCCACACTGTTTTTCCATAGCGGCTGTACTAGTTTGCATTCCCACCAACAGTGTAAGAGGGTTCCCTTTTCTCCACACGCCTCTCCAGCATTTATTGCTTGTAGACTTTTGGATAGCAGCCATCCTGACTGGCGTGTAATGGTACCTCATTGTGGTTTTGATTTGCATTTCTCTAATAATGAGTGATGTTGAGCATCTTTTCATGTGTTTGTTAGCCATCTGTATGTCTTCTTTGGAGAAATGTCTGTTTAGTTCTTTGGCCCATTTTTTGATTGGGTCATTTATTTTTCTGGAATTGAGCTGCAGGAGTTGCTTGTATATTTTTGAGATTAATCCTTTGTCTGTTGCTTCATTTGCTATTATTTTCTCCCAATCTGAGGGCTGTCTTTTCACCTTGCTTATAGTTTCCTTTGTAGTGCAAAAGCTTTTAAGTTTCATTAGGTCCCATTTGTTTAGTTTTGCTTTTATTTCCAATATTCTGGGAGGTGGGTCATAGAGGATCTTGCTGTGATTTATGTCGGAGAGTGTTTTGCCTATGTTCTCCTCTAGGAGTTTTATAGTTTCTGGTCTTACATTTAGATCTTTAATCCATTTTGAGTTTATTTTTGTGTATGGTGTTAGCATACTAACACATATATATGGAATTTAGAAAGGTGATAACGATAACCCTATATGCAAAACAGAAAAAGAGACACAGAAATACAGAACAGACTTTTGAACTTTGTGGGAGAATGTGAGGGTGGGATATTTCAAAAGAACAGCATGTATACTATCTATGGTGAAACAGATCACCAGCCCAGGTGGGATGCATGAGACAAGTGCTCCGGCCTGGTGCACTGGGAAGACCCAGAGGAATCGGGTGGAGAGGGAGGTGGGAGGGGGGATCGGGATTGGGAATACATGTAAATCCATGGCTGATTCATATCAATGAAAAAAAATAAAATAAAATAAAAATAAATAAAAAAAATTAAAAAAAAAACACACTCTGTAAGAAAAGAACAAAGTATACAAGAATATTTTAGGCACCTTGAGATGGGGAGAAGGGCAAGAGTCTATTATGACAGGAGAACTAACATGTATAGAGGATAGGATATAGCCTACAGCATCACCATGTTTGTGGTATACCATAAAATCACTGATTGCTATAATTTAGCACCTATTTCCAGAAGGGGATACTGAGGCTCATACATATTAAGCGTTTTGCCCAATTTTTCTATCACATGTCCATCACATGTCAAATAATGGTTGTCCTGAATATTTGTGCCAGAGGTTAAGACAACCCAGGTTATAGTGCCTGTCTGACCAGTTGCTTCTATGCCTCATGGTGAAGAATCAAGAGATTAGCTTGTTGGCTAATCATGAGCTTGTTTTCTTTAATGAATTCAGTCTGGTACAATGAAATGCTCTCTTGGGAAGGAAGCCAATTTTGTAGCAGCTAAAGTTGGGTATGAAATAATGAAATAATGTGGCAGATTTAAAGACAAAAGGTCATCACAGACAAGTCTCTAAATGATATATTTCCTGGAGAAAGGCAAGAAAGAAGGACATCCATAGGAACTGTTTACACTGAATACCATCCCAGTTCTGAACTACGTTCTAAAAACCTCACAGTCTACTATAAGTAATGTGTAATACTTCTTAGGCTTGAATAGTTTCCCATTTTGTAAAAGTGAGATAATACTTCTAAGCTGTTGTAAAGAAAGCTGAGACAGTTGTGCCCCAGGATGTAAGAATATCAGTTTTCAAACATTTCCACAGCACACCGTTTTCTAGATCTCTTCATACTCTTGCTGTACCAGACACATGGTAAATGGCTTCAGTTCTTTCTGTGTGGCTTAAGGCAGAACAGCCAGTAAAAATTCTATGAAGCTAAACAACTAATTTTATCTCCTCTTCTGACACCTACTTTGTCTTGCACTCAGTTATAAGGAATTTCTCTCTCTCTCTCTGATGGAATTTATCTCTTCCTACCCAAGTGCTTTGACAATCACTCAAGCTAAATATTTAGATCAACAGGCACACATCTGGGCTGGAAGACTTCTTATCATGCACTCAACTCTATTTATTTTATTCTCTATGATGACATGCTAGGGGGAAAAGCGCACTAAAAATAAGAGTTAAGAAGAAGAAGAAAACATTGCATTTTTTTCTGTTGCTGGGGGTGAGGAGAGGGATGAGAAGGAAGTTGGTCCCTATGCTACCAGCTTCAACTTCTGTCATTAGGTTTTAACTTTCCTGACCAATCGCAGCATAATTTGCTGAATTCTTCAAAGCCCCCTCATGTTCTGTCTGCTCAATAAAGCTTTACCTGCTTGTTTTCACTCTATTTTCTCATTCTTTGAAATTTTTTATTAACAAAAACCAAAAAACAAAAACACTATGCCACTCATTTCAGCACGTGTTGTTCAGTTGTTAAGTCGTGTTGACTCTTTTTGACCCCGTGGACTGTAGCATGCCAGGCTCCCCTGTCCTTCTCTATCTCCTGGAGTTCACTTAAATCCATATCCATTGAGTCGGTGATGCTGTCTGACCATCTTCTGCTTCCCCTTTCTCCTCCTGCCTTCAGTCTCTTCCAGCATCAGGGTCTTTTCCAATGAATTGGCTCTTCTCATCGGGTGGCCAAAGTATTGGAGCTTCAGCTTCAGCATCAGTCCTTCCAATGAATATTCAGGGTTGATTTCCTTTAGGATGGACTGGTTTCATCTCCTTGCAGTCCAAGGGACTCTCAAGAGTCTTCTCTAGCACCACAATTTGAAGGTATCAGTTCTTCAGCGCTCAGCCTTCTTTATGGACCAACTCTCACACCTGAGCATAACTACTAGAAAAACCATAGCTTTGACTATATGGACATTTGTTGGCAAAGTTATTTCTCTGCTTTTCAATACATTGTCTAGGTTTGTAATAGTTTTCCTTCCAAGGAGCAAGTGTCTTTTAATTTCATGGCTGGAGTCACCATCTGCAGTGATTTTGGAGCCCAAGAAAAGAATATCTGTCACTGCTTCCACTTTTCCCCCTTCTATTTGCCTTGATCATAGGGTACTGACATAAAGTACATAGCATTAGGCCTGGCTCTTCCTTTGCTGATAGCACCAGTATGTAACGTACCTGACCAGTACTGTATTTTTAATACTGAGAGCTCTCCATCCAAGAATGAGCTACTTCACGATGTCCAAAATAGGAACACGAAATATTGCATTGGGGGCTGGGCAATGCAGGAGAAAAACCTCTGCCACCTCCACGAAGATATATGATTCTTCCCATGTAAATTTTGAGCTCCCTCCCACCCTAAAAGTCAAACACACCATATGTTTATTTTCCCTGTCCCCCTTGAAGCTGGAACCTGGACACATTGTGAGGCTCTACCAGTCAATCCCACTCTTCCTGTAGGTCTTTGAGTACCACTAAGTGCATCAGAAGATACTTCCATGTCAAAGGCATAGTGTTAGATATTTCTTCCACTGCCGTACGCTTTGAGCATTCCCCTCAACTACAGACTTCAAGGTGGTCATGAAGTGTTCCATGAGCTAGACAATGTTCTCCTTTAAACTGTCTTTCCTACCTAACTCATCTAGTTGATATCATAGCCTGCAACTAAGAATATATTGACAGGAAAACTGGTAACAAAAGTAGGCATGTAGCAGAAGCAGGTAATCAAGAGACTCTCCAAGAAATTTGGAAAATAAGAGATTAGCTGGGTCTATTGGCAGAGAGGATTCACTTAGTGTTAAGGGCTGGGCTCTGGCAGAGCAGGGAGAAAATTTAATTTAAGGCTTATCTCTGGTCAGTAGGGATGAAGTCATAACTCTGGAAGATCAATTGGCCACTTCCATAAAATAGTATAAAGTGATTCAAGGACTGAGGTATTGCTTCTAATGGTATTGGACTTGAGAAAAGAGATCAATGAGGTCACATTTCTTAATTTTCACCAAAGGCTGCAAACCAAAGGGACTTTATTTCAATGAAAGAATCACTATCATTTTCTATGATTTCTTTTAATCTCCTATCTCTTGTAGTTCAAGGTCTAGAAATTAAGCATCTTGATCCAGTGGTTGTTATATGACAATCTAATTATATGCCTGCTGCATTTGCAGTTTCATCAAGTCTTTTAGAGCTTTGGTTATGGAAAATGAGAACTAGATCAGAAAAAAAAACGGGAGATTTTAGGTAATTTGTCAGATCCCAAATCCTTGCAATCAAGCATGTAGTTGCTTTAGTCCTGTCCTATTCTTTGCGACCCTAAGACTATAGCCCTCCAGGCTCCTCAGTCCATGAGATTCTCCAGGCAAAAAATACTGGAGTGGCTTGCCTTGCCTTTCTCCAGGGGATCTTCCTGACCCAGGGATCGAACCTGAGTCTCCTGTGACTCCTGCATTGCAGGTGGATTCTTTACCTCTGAACCACAGGGGAAGTGCTCCCAAATTCTTACTCCCTATTAAGCCTCCCTGGCTGACAGAGATAAACTTTCCCCTCTCTCTGATAAGCCTCCTTAGACACGTTGAAGACCCTGCACTGAGGAAGTTTGCTTGAAAGGAGAAGTACATTCTCTCACTTCACCCAGTATCTTTTACAGTCTATAGATTTCAGAGCCACATTCTCATGTATCTCAGGGACCACTTATGAAATATAGGAAGAGCTGGGGCTTCCCTGGTGGCTCAGATGGTAAAGAATCTGCCTGCAATGCGGGAGACCTGGGATCAATTCCTGGATTGGAAAGATCCGCTGGATAAGGGAATGGCAACCCATTCCAGTATTCTTGCCTAGAGAATCCCCATGGACAGAGGAGCCTGACAGGCTCCTCCATGGAGTGGGAAAGAGTTGGACATGACTCAGCAACTAAGCACAGCACACAGGGAGGGATGACTAACAAATGAGCTGCAATATTATGCAAATTTCTACCAATAAAAGCTGGAAAATCAGTGTAAGATTTTACTTCAATGATGTGCAATCAAAGAGAAATAAAAGTGTCCTCTGATCTTCCTGATTTATCAACTTGGATGAATGTTCAGGAGATGCTGACTCATGGTGTTCATGCAGCTGCTGGGAACACTAACAATTTAGCAGATAGAAATCTGAAGGTCAAAGCAGATTTATCCTATGTGATCCTCTTGGACCCTCCCAAATGATGTCCTTTTAGAGAACCCAGAAGGTTTTTCCTTCACTGAAGCTTTGAAACATTCATTAGTGAGAAAGAGGTCAGTGGGTGATCATGGAGTCCAGGCGGCTGGCGGAAGGTGCTTCCAAAGCCAGGATCCTGGATGGCAGAGGTCAAATTTAGGTGAGTCACCCCAATCTAGTACAGTTTTTCAAGGGGTTACATGATAGACTGGTCAAATATCCCTCCTCCTCTTGGGTAAAGCAGTTCGTCAATGTAGAATGTTTTAGGCCAGCCTCCTTGTGAGTAGAGCCTGAGATGGTAGAATAGGGAAGTGATAATTTGAGAGGTTTCTTTTGTAAGAAAGGGGGGAAGGGAAGCAGTTTGGGGAGGGGGAGGAGCTGAGCAAGGGTGCTAATTTGGTTTGTTCTGATCATCAATTCCACTGTGTGTGTGGTGGGGATAGTTGTTACCACATCAACAATTAATTCTCAAACACAAGCTGGGTGTGGGAGAATGAAACTCAATTCAGATATTGTCTGCCTGGAGATAGCGTCTGATTCCTTGAGTTAAGGGCTCAGTCCTATAAGTCTCTCCTCCCACACCCCACCCCATCTCACATGTCAGTCACAAGCCCAGGTTATTATTGTCTGTGTTTTTCTTCTGACCCACTACCTACACACTGGGGGTTACAATGACCCCCCTCCTACTCACGATGTCAATCACAACTTTGTACTTCTGATTGACTGGCTATAAACCAGAGATTCTCATGATACCTACCCTCCTTGGATTCTATTAATTTGTTAGAGTCTCTAGTAGAACTCAGAGAAATATTTTACTTGCTAGATTCACAATTTATTGCTCAAAGCTATAACTCAGGACAGCCAGATGGAAGAGATGCATGGAGCAAGGGATCAGGAGAGACTTTAGGGTTTCCCGCGCCCTCCAGGAGTACCCTGCGCTCTCCCAGCACCTCCCCTTGCTCTCAGTCCTCATGCTCTCTAAGCTCTGTACTTGGGGGATTTTATGGAGGCTTTATTTCACGGGCATGATTGATTTAATCGCTGGCCATTGGTTATTAAATATCATCTCCAGTCCTTTCCCTTCCCCAGAACAATCAACCCTCTAATCACCTGCCTCAGGTACCTAATAACCTTAGGTGCTTGTCACTCCACACCTTTATCACTCTTATGCGTTCATGCTCAACCGCTTCAGCATGCCCAACTCTTTGTGACTCCATGGACCGTACCCAGCCAGGCTCCTCTGTCCATGGGTTTCCCAGACAAGAATATGGGAGTGAGTTGCCATTTCCTCCTCCAGGGGATCTTCCTGACTCCGGGATCGAAACTGCATCGCCTGTGGCTCCTGCATTGCAAGTGGATTCTTTATTACTGAGCCACCAGGGAAGCCTGGTTTTATTGCTCTTACCACTTACGAAATTCTAAGGCTTTTAGAAACTCTCTGCCAGAAATTTGGACAAAGGCCAAAGATGCACGTTTGAGCCTTAAACAACAGGGGATTGAGATGTTTGGGTCCACTCATATACTAATTTTTACAGTAAATATGCAGTTGGTTTCCCATGCATGGATTCAACCAGCGTGGACCCAAATTTCCATCTGAGATTGATTGAACCCGAGTATATAAAAGCTGTGAATACAGAGGCATGACTATACTACACTGTATTATATAAAAGATTTGAGCATGGCAGATTTTCTTATATGTGGGGGCTCCTGGAATCAATGTCCCTTGGATACTGAGGGAAGACTGCATTTTTTATAAATCACAATATTACACGTGTGGGCTCAGGTGAAGTTCATCTTGATCACACAAGAATCTCTAGAAGGTGAATTGCCACAGAGTTGATTCTACTCCCAAAGGCAAGGACCTCTTGTACCATCCATCACTGGCTACAGGCTACCCCAGAGGAAATGTTACCCTCCCACCCCCCACCCCACCACCTGGAAACATAGCTTGTATAAACCAAAGGCAGTTCTCAGCCAACATGGCCAGCTCTGAGCTCCCAGCAGCCAACAATGTCAGAGCCTGGGGGATTGGAGTACCAGCTCTATAAAGCAGATCTGGGCAGGGAACCAAGAGCATCTCTGAAGAGCCTAACACAACGTTGTTTTCCATCAGTTGCATCACATTTTTTATTTATATTGGCTTTCTCATCTACTAAAATCAATAAGTATTTTTCATACCTATTGCTGTTCAAAGCTATATACCCCTTTCTGCTTTTGTACAGATTAGTTTTCTAACCTCATTGGAAAAATTGCTTTCCCCACTAGGATGTGTGATCTCATTACATTTCCCCCTTCTACTCAGCATGTCAATATCATTTTGGATGCTACTGCCCAATACTCCCTAAACCACCTGATTGTATGTGAATGCATGTTTGAGTTCTGGTTAAAAGTAGACTGATTCTGTCAGCAACATATGGTATCTGAGCATTCAGCCCATCTACCAATGTCCCAGTATCCAGAATGTCAAGATCAAACCCAGTTAATGTCGATCACTTTGAAATCAACGTTTTGATTTCTCAGAAATTTCATACCTCTGAGGATAAAAGTTTTCATTGGTTCAAAGAAAATGGTTCCGAATTCATCAGATCAAAGGTTGTGAAAGAAATGAGTGTGCTGTCCTCCCCACCCCCAATTTAGAACTTTATTTCAGAGCATCCAATGTATAAAGCTGTCCCCTAAAGCCTGTATTGAGTACCTTAAGCCTTTTGTTTATGCTATTTTGGCTAGCTTTTTGTTGATCTGGTGTCTGATCCACAGCAAACTGAATCATTCCCTCAATGTCCTCAGTGCTTGAGAGGTTAATGCAGATAGTGTCTGGTTGCCCGAGGTCCATTCTGTACTTTCTGGCCACATGGGTGGTTAATGCAATCAAGGATGAGATTAATTAAATTAAAAGTCTGCTTTTATTGCTCAGAAAATGCAGCAAATCCAATACACTTTGACAGCCTGGAGCTGGAGGCCTGGGTCTAATGTGATCATGGCTGGATCGGTGCTTCCAGACGGCGTGTTATTTCAGGAGGCAGAAGGCCTCTGCTCAGGTCACAGGCTGCCTCTGTCTTGCACTTACAAACCTTTAGTTAGCAATCCACATTATCTGCATTCACCTTCTCAGGCGGCGACTAGACTACCCAGGCTTGAACCTGATGTGTTCCATTTCGCTTCTAAATATGCTGCTCAGTTAAGCAGGCCCTGTCTGATCACCCCAGCTCCTGTTGCTCTGCTGTGCTCGGGACATCCTAGGGGCCTGCTCTGTGCCTCTCCCCAGATCTCCCCAACTATGTCCACTTTAGGAATTGCCTTCTGAGAAGGCATGTGTGTAAAAGTCGGTCCCCCTGGAGTGTTGAAGGAGACCAATTTATTTAGCCTGACTCTACTAGGAGGCAGACACAATGTATACCCTTTGTCATTACCTTTGAATTAGCCCCTTTGGTGGTCAAGTTGGGATAGGGGGAGGATAGATAAAACAAAGACTTAGAGAGAGCTTCGACTCCTGCCTTCATAATTTACTTATTATAAATTATTGGCCAATTATTTAACCTCTTGGTATCTTTCAAGTGGGCCTTAAGATACCCCTTTAAGACTATCTGAAGGTGAAAAAGAATGTAACCTGCATTGAAAGTCTGCTAGGTGTTCTTGTTTTTGTTGTTATCATCATCATTAATCCAAGTTACAGAGGCTCAAAGGGATCAGGTGACAATCCAATGCAGGCTCCATCCTAACCCTTTTCTCTATCAAAAACAGTCTACTGTAGAAGTAAATGATACTAGCCACTTCCACCTTAATGCAAATTTCATCCTAAGTGCTGCTTCTCTCAGATGAAAATATACTTTAAGCTGGAGACACCCAGTTTTATCTGATGGAATTACCCAGGATGCTATATGGCTAGGTCCCACCTCATGGGTCCCTGGTGGATTATAATTAGTCTGGAAATGCTTGGGCAGAAGAATAGCCAAATTTCTCAGTGATTTTGCCGTGCAGCCAAGATTAGGAACCACTGCACCAGCCATCCCCCACCATGGAAGGAAATATTTGGTCAATGTTAAAATTTGGTCTGGAAATACCAGATCACCTGACCTGCCTCTTGAGAAACCTGTATGCAGGTCAGGAAGCAACAGTTAGAACTGGACATGGGACAACAGACTGGTTCCAAATAGGAAAGGGAGTACGTCAAGGCTATATACAGTCACCCTGCTTATTTAACTTTTTTTTTTTTTTTAATTTTTTATTAGTTGGAGGCTAATTACTTCACAACATTTCAGTGGGTTTTGTCATACATTGATATGAATCAGCCATAGATTTACACGTATTCCCCATCCCGATTCCCCCTCCCACCTCCCTCTCCACCCGATTCCTCTGGGTCTTCCCAGTGCACCAGGCCCGAGCACTTGTCTCATGCATCCCACCTGGGCTGGGGATCTGTTTCACCATAGATAGTATACATGCTGTTCTTTTGAAATATCCCACCCTCACATTCTCCCACAGAGTTCAATAGTCTGTTCTGTATTTCTGTGTCTCTTTTTCTGTTTTGCATATAGGGTTATCGTTACCATCTTTCTAAATTCCATATATATGTGTTAGTATGCTGTAATGTTCTTTATCTTTCTGGCTTACTTCACTCTGTATAATTTAACTTATATACAGAGTACATCATGAGAAACACTGGGCTGGAAGAAGCACAAGCTGGAATCAAGATTGCTGGGAGACATACCAATAACCTCAGATATGCAGATGACAACACCCTTATGGCGGAAAGCAAAGAGGAACTACAGAAAAACTAAAGCCTCTTGATGAAAGTGAAAGAGGAGAGTGAAAAAGTTGGCTTAAAACTCAACATTCAGAGAACTAAGATCATTATAGCTGGTCCCATCACTTCATGGCAAATAGATGGGGACTGCAGCCATGAAATTAAAAGATGCTTAATCTTTGGAAGAAAAGTTAAGACCAACCTAGATAGCATAATAAAAAGCAGAGACATTACTTTGCCAACAAAGGTCCATCTAATCAAAGCTATGGTTTTTCCAGTGGTCATGTATGGACTCGAGAGCCGGACTATAAAGAAGGCTGAGTGCCGAAGAACTGATGTTTCTGAAATGTGGTGTTGGAGAAGGCTCTTGAGAGTCCTTTGGACAGCAAGGAGATCCAACCAGTGCATCCTAAAGGAAATCAGTCCTGAATGTTCATTGGAAGGACTGATGCTGAAGCTGAAACTCTAATACTTTGGCCACCTGATGCAAAGAACTGACTCATTTGAAAAGACCCTGATGCTGGGAAAGGTTGAAGGCAGGAGGAGAAGGGGACGACGATGAGATGGTTGGATGGCATCACCAATTCAATGGACACGAGTTTGAGTAAGCTCCGGGAGTTGGTGATGGACAGGGAGGCCTGGCATGTTGCAGCCTATGGGGTCACAAGGAGTCAGACAAGACTGAGTGACTGAGCTGAACTGAACTGAAAGAATTTAATGGGCCTTCCCTGGTGACTCAGTCAGTAAAGAATCAGCCTGCAATGCAGGAGACCCATGTTTGATCCCTGAATCCAGAAGATCCCCTGAAGAAGGAAATGGCAACCCACTCCAGTATTCTTGCCTGGGAAATCCCATATACAGAGCAGCCTGGAGGGCTACAGTCCATGGGGTCTCCAGAGTTGGACATGACTTAGTGACTTAACCACCAAAGAATTTAACGAAGGGCTGGAGGATCTGTGAGCTCTTCACATATCAGATAGCAAATAGTTTTGCCTCCTTTAAGAGTAGCTGCCATTTCAGGAACACTGAGAGGAGTTCCATGAAAACCTGCAGGACCTCTGAGGAAGGAAGCAAACCCTGCAGGACAAGAATTCTAGGACATTCCAGGCTGTGCCTATTGTGTGTGACCCCACCCCCAGCCTCCACTTGCCAGGGTGCCCAGGAAGAATGCCTGAGTTGGCCAAAGGAGGGTTCTCCCTATGGTTCCAGGTTGTAATTGATTTTTTCTATGCCTGTCTCCCCAGCTAAACTCTGAGCTTTCTGGCAACTAGAACTATATTTCAGTTCAGTTCAGTTCAGTCGCTCAGTCGTCCGACTCTTTGCCCCACGAATCGCAGCACGCCAGATCTTCCTGTCCATCACCAACTGCTGGAGTTCACCCAAACCCATGTCCACTGAGTCAGTGATGCCATCCATCCATCTCATCCTCTGTCATCCCCTTGTCCTCCTGCCCTCAATCTTTCCCAACATCAGGGTCTTTTCAAATGAGTCAGTTATTTGCATCAGGTGGCCAAAGTATTGGAGTTTCAGCTTCAGCATCAGTCCTTCCAATGAATATTCAGGACTGATTTCCTTTAGAATGGACTGGTTGGATCTCCTTGCAGTCCAAGGGACTCTTAAGAGTCTTCTCCAACACCACAGTTCAAAAGCATCAATTCTTTGGCGCTCAGCTTTCTTTATAGTCCAATTCTCACATCCATACATGACCCCTGGAAAAACCATAGCCTTGACTAGACAGACCTTTGTGGACAAAGTAATGTCTCTGCTTTTTAATATGCTAAGTTGGTCATAACTTTCCTTCCAAGGAGTAAGAGTCTTTTAATTTCACGGCTGTAATCACCATCTGCAGTGATTTTGGAGCCCCGCAAAATAAAGTCTGTCACTGTTTCCACTGTTCCCCATCTATTTGCCATGAAGTGATGGGACCAGATGCCATGATCTTAGTTTTCTGAATATTGAGCGTTAAGCCAACTTTTTCTCTCTCCTCTTTCACTCTCATCAAGAGACTCTTTAGTTCTTCACTTTCTGCCATAAGGGTGGTCTCATCTGCATATCTGAGGTTATTAATATTTCTCCCAGCAATCTTGATTCCAGCTTGTGCTTCCTCCAGCCCAGCATTTCTCATGATGTCCTCTGCATATAAGTTAAAGTATATTTAGCTTTTCTCAAGTACTCAGTTAAATTTTGAAATGGATTTGGGAAATTCCACTGAAATTTAATTCAAAAGTATTTGATTCTAACCACTTTTGAGTTTGATTGAGGGTAGAACAAAGTAGCATGAACTTTAAAATTTTTAAACAGGCACAATAAGGAAAATTTCAAAACATATCACCAATTTCCATAGGGCAATGAAGATCTTTTGCTTTAGAAATATAAACAAAACAAAATAAACTGAATCACTTTGCTATATACCTGAAACTAATACAATATTGTAAATCAACAATATTGTAAAACAATTATACTTCAATAAAATATAAGTATATTTATATATACATATATAATTTATATATATATATATATATATACACATAAACAAGTTATAAGGTCTTGGTAAACCAAATGATGGAGTAGTTATTGGATAAACAATTTTATCATGAATTATTCTGTCACCGTAAATCTTTTCTAGAACAAGGCAAGAAATAGATCATTTAAGTTGGCAAATAGATAGGTAAGTGAAGTAATAACACTGATTTCTCCTTTTCCCATATAATACTACTAAAAGAATAATTTAAAATTGGTCCCCGCTTCTAGTGCTTGCAGAATTCCAATGTGTCTTATCTAGTCTTTGGCAGAATACTATTACACTAAGAAGTTAGAGCTTAACATATGGATGGATATATTGGATGACTGCTCTTTAGAAAGATATTAAAAGGCATTTTTAACTAGTATCTGTCAAAAGGTTCTTTTATAAAAAATTCATTTTGGCCACACATTACAACATGAGGAGTCTGAGTTTCAGGGATCGAATCAGTGTCCCCTGCATTGGGAGCATGGACTGTAAACCTCTGGGCCGCTAGGGTTCTTCAAAAGGATCTTTATTTCAGTTAAAATGAATCTTTCCTACTGTATAAGAATCATGACATTTTAGACCAAAAAGGGACCTTAAGAGTTTCATCAATCAACTTGCCTTTCTAGATCAGCAGGTTAAAAATCAGAAATGCTGAGAGACTTTTCCAGTGCTGCCCAGGAATATATGAGCAGAATAGGGCTCTGATCCAAGCTTTCTAGAAAGAAACCCTACTCCTTGCTCACTCCAGACCACCATATATTGCAGATTCTGTTTGGTTTTTTCTTTTTCTTCTTTTTTTGAGTGTGTGCTCAGTCATGTCCAACTTTCAGTGACTGCAGGACTGTAGCCTACCAGGCTCCTCTCCCCATGGAATTTTCCAGACAAGAATATTGGAGTGCATTTCCATTTTCTAATCCAGGGGATTTCCCCAAACGTGAGTCTCCAATGTCTCCTGCATTGGCAGGAAGTCTTTTTTTTTGTTTTTTTAACCACTGCACCTTCTGGGAAGCCTATTCTCAAATCCTTTGTCTTCAAAAATGGGAGGGAGGAGGTGCAACCAAGAGTCCATTTTACATGTAATATGATGCTAGGCTATTGACTCACCCTCTCCCAGATGAACACCTTTGAGAAATTCTCTAATTTTAAAAGACCTGCATTGTCTCCACCCTGCCCCAGCCTATCCCTCCATCCATCTTTTCTTTCCTTTTCTTCCTTGTTATTGCACCGTGGTACAAGAATGCACACGGATGGATGGGAAGGAACACAACTGTGGTATAATAAAGGTTTAACAATGCTGAGAACTTCTGAGTGACCTCATTGCTGACCTAATTGTTGAGTTTGTGTCATTTCTACCTCCTTTCACCCTGTCCTCGTCATTCTCCTCAAGCTCCTCCTGAGTACATGACCATATGTAACTCTGAGGCAATTCCTCCAACTACGAAACTGATGGGGGTAGACTGGCTAAGGGATCTGCAGAAACTGACAGCCTCCCTTGAATAAGGGGTTGGACAGCAATGCTGCTTCAGTGCCATTCATCAGCAGTCACCAAGAATGAGGAAATATTGTCCCTCATGACTTCATCAGTCAGGGAGATGTTGTCTAGACGACTGAGGACAGCCAGAGAGTGAGCAGTTGTTTCTTGCAACTTGTCATCAGCCATGCGTCTCAATAGAGAAGATAAGGCCACAGAAGCTTAGCCAAAGACAAGGCAGGCGTTTTGTTTAGCCCCATGGAGGGATGCTGATTCAGAAGAAAGAGAAATGAAGGCTTTCTTCAAGACGGTCTGTTATTACATTTAATATGAAATTTTTATCCTTGCTTTCACAGAGGATCCAGAGGAATTGGCATGGAGATCAGAAAAAGAAAGACTGTGCTTCTTTGTTGGAAGTGGGAGGAGAAAGAAGGGGAATTTTGTCCTTTCTAACCATCATTTCCAGTTTTTGCCTGGCACCTTGCTCTACCCGTTTCCCCAGAGCTGCCCCTTCTCCTGGTCAGGAAGTCCTTCTTCCCATGATTCTATGCATGGGAACCCTGACCATGGCCACTCCCTATCACATCACCCTATTTCCCTTTCTTTATAGTACTGATTGCCATCCAGAATCATCTTGTTTTTCTGAATTGCTTCATCTATACCTGCTTCTAGATTCAACAGCATGGTGAACAAAGACCCCATCTTGTTCACATTATCCTCTTGCCCACCATGGTGCCTAGAAAACAATAGGATCACAGTGAATATTTGGATAGTGAAGTAACTAATTGTGTGTTTATTTCATAAATGAATATTTGGTTAGTGAAGTAATTATTTGTGACACATACGGTAACTCGACTCTCATTAAATAGCTATTTTCAGGTTGGGTAATTGGAGCAAGGGGAGGAGATTTGAAGAACCAGAAAACCTCACAGTTCAGGAAACAAGAGGTCCAAGATGCAGGAGAACCACGTGGATTCAGACATCATGGTGAAGACTGGCGAGCAAGCAGTGAGGAGCAACTGGGACAAGAAAAACCTGAAAACTAGGCAGATTCATGCCTGTTCCCAGAGGTTTCCTCTCTTTACTTTCCCTTTGAAGGCCAGAATGTATCTCTTGGATTCATTAGTTTAAAGCCTTTCTTTGTTGTTCAGGGAAATTTTGGCTAGGAAGGGAAGGGAGCTAGAGAGGGAAGAAGAAATTCTGATAAAAATTCCTTGTTAGTCTAAGGGCATTGAATAGGTTTTTAACAGCCTCACATGTCCTGGGTTCATTGCCTTTTGTGAATGGACACGAAGAGGGTTTAAATAAAATTTAATTTAAAAGGGTATAAAGCAGCATGATTTCAACAAACTTGCACTTTAGAATAGGGTATTCAAAGCATCCAGGCAAATGTTCAACAATGCTACAAGGGCCTTCAAATTAAGAATGGCATTTCCTTGCAACTTAAGTGAACCTTCATCACTACCATTTAATAACCATTTATTGAACATTTAGAATGTGCTTCTTAAACTAGGGAAGGCAAATCCTTGAAAGGCATGTGGTTTGCCAAGAGAACTCCAAAGAATAAGCATGTGTCATCTTCCCAGTATATGTGAAATGGAACTGAAGTTTTGTACTATTAAATTCATGAAGAGTTTAATTTTAGAGATAAACCATGATTATTTCAAGTGCTGGTGGTGGGGCTGTTTTGAATTGAGCCTCTGGTCTCTATAACTCTTGCCATTTTGAAACAATTCTCATCATACTTTATCTTCATCCAGTTGGCACCTCTTTTCTTTTACGGATTTCAAGTATCTACATCTACACCAATGATGAATGAGATATCTACGTGCCACAAATATTCTGGGTGTTCTCTCAGGTTTTCCGGGCCTTGCCATCAGGATGGGGCCGTCAGATAAGTTTTGGTCAATGGATCCTAAGTGGGAGTGATGTATATCACCTCCCAGATGAGCCAGATAATTGTTGATGTGTCTCCTCCTTCTCTTCTCAGTAATCTTGGGAGCCACATGTTGAGATGTTACAAATATCATGTGAGAGCACCTGGATCCCTAGGTTATGAGATGGAGATTAGCCCCCATCATTTAGCCTCAGATTTTTCATGAGCCAGAATTTTTTTTTACTGTGCTAAACCACTGAGATGTCAGGATTTGTTTGTTACTACTTCACTCTAATATCTAATATTTCAAATTTAGGTGTTCCAGGTGAGGGTAGTAAGTTTCTGTCTTACGACTGATCATGAAGATTTGGGATATCTGCTTATCTGCATCATCAAATCTGTAAGACTCTAGTTTAGGACAGAGGAGACTGGTTACACTCGTTCAAATGTCCTGGCAGGAGTTTCAGTAGATCCTCAAATTAAACTTTAGCTATTTCTTGCTTAGCTTCTCAAACTAAGCTGACCTTCTTAAGTGTTAGTTTGAAATTCTACAGGTATTGAAATCTTGGAGATTTGTAAAATAGAACACAGAATAACGTATGGAAAGGACAAAAGGAGTTAACTGTGAGTGTCAGAACTGCAATCACTCTTTGAAAGACCTCATTTCAATAGAGTTGAAAGAACAAGCAGACTTTCTCCATAACAAGGTGCCCTAAATCATGCTCACATTGGCGAGAGTTCCAGTCCATCCTATTGAACTGCTGCTATCCTCAACAAGAATATTATATTGCCTTTCATGTTAAATTGTATTGCAAGAGGCTGGCAAGAAACTGAGTGTACAAATCAAAGCTCAGATGAACACACTTGATAGAATAGAACTGAAATGGGACAAAGGTTGGGAGCTGGAAGAGTGCAACAGTGCTTTGGAAATTCAAGACCCTCAAATATTTCACCATTTGTCAGAGGTGACAATGCTGAATTACACACTTTAGGAAATTGAACCTTCTATTGAGAAGTAAATTACTTGCTCATCTTTGGATATTGTGTTAACTCTCTCTAGACATAAGAATCTCCTAATAAATAAGGGCTATGTCTTAAACATCTATTTTTGCAGGACTTAATCCAATATGAAAAGTATACTGATGATAACAGCTAGTATTTATAACACTAAATACAAGTCAGTTTTTGTTTGTCTGCAGCATGTGTGTATTAATTCACTTAATTCTCAGAATAAGCCAGTGGAATAGGGATTATTATTAGCTCCAGCTTATACGTAAAAAAGCTAGAAATCTCAAGTATGGGAAGTTTAAGAAAATTGCCCAAGGCATCTGTATAAAGAATATTGGACCTGAGTTTGAACCAGGTAGCCTGACTGTAGTGTGACGTTGAATCATCATGACCCAATGCCGCCTTTTAAAGTATTTGTGAATGGAAGAAGGAAAGAAAGAAGGAAGCCTGGATGCTAAAGGAGATGATAAAAGGGATGGAAGAAAGATGGAACGGAGAAGGCAAGGATGAAGGGATTCTGGAAAGAGGTCTGGAAGGGAGAGTGGACAGAGAGCTGGAGGGAAGGCTGAGAGGAAGGATGAAATGAATAGAAAGAAGGGAGAGTGGAAGAGGGGAGAGAAGACGGGCTGGCTGGTTGGCTGGCTGGGTGGAAAGAAAAATGATTTAACTGAGTGGTTCAACATACAAAATATAAGTCTTTTTCTTGCCCTAACAGTTTCCAGTGTTGCTGTTGAGAGAATCCCTGACACCCACGAAATAAAGATTCACGGCAAAGGTGACCTGAGCTTTCCTGAGAGTAATGTGGTTTCATTACCAAATTTACCTCTTCCTTCTCTTGCACATTGAGCCTGTGTACAGTCTTCTACCCAGGATTTCTTCCTCTAAGGCTACCCTAGATTTTTTTTTAACTGGATATCACATCCATTAAAAGCACTTGGGGAACGCAGAGTCTTCCATTTCTTGTGCTCCCAAGGATGCAGGAAAAGCATCATCAGTTTGGGGTGTCTCAGAGTCAGATTGTACACCCCTCTGGACATAGATATTGCTATTGAACTTTTATTGTGAGAATGTATTCTTCAGTTAACACCCAGAGCCTCTGATTCCCTGTTCAATTCTTTTTCTACCAGCTTTTGCCAAAAGCTCAAAAACAATTTTTTTTTCCTTAAGAATGACATGTTATGGACATTATGTGTAAGTGTTCAGAAATTTGTAGGAAAAAGGGGAACAGAGTGTATGTGGTTGCCAAGTAAAGCCGCTTAGGTTAGTTAAGTCAGGTATTAAAGGGCAGCTGTGTGTCTTGACAAGTTTAATAATCGAATGGGCTTTCAAGATTCAGAAGATAAACTGTACCTGCCAAATAAGAACCATTACTTTCCTCACTTTGGCTGCTTGTCTAATCTCCATATGCGCAATATTTTAGGTTGTGTTCTCCAAGGAGAAAGCCCTGAGACAAGAATTCTAACACCAAGAGAACTTTTAGATCACCCCAGGAAACACGTCTGGGAGGTAGGTGAAAAGAGAAGAGGAGGGTGAGGAAGACAACAAAGGGTCAGTTATTGTCAACTAGCACTGTTAACAGCTGGAGCTGAAGCCCCTGGGGGGAGCTCTGAAAACCACCGAGGAAGCTGATGTATCCACATACCCATTGCCATTAGTCATTGCCTGAAGGTTGCTCTGGTGGAAGCAGGTGCAGTTGCTTCTGGTACTTCCTGTGTGCCTCACAGATGCCAAGTAGACCCAAGCCTTCAGAGGGAGGCCTGGGGCAAAGAAATGCAGGTGCTGGGGGTGGACTGGACCGTGTGCCCTGAAGCTGGACCAGCAAGATTGACGGGTAGGACCCTGAGGGGATGAACGGGGCTCGCCCAGCTCCATGCAGGACTGAACCAAGAAGGGGATCATTCGACCTTTGGTTTCCTACCATGGCTTTGAAACAACGTGAATCTCAGGGAAGTGTTAACACAGCACTACAAGTCCTAGATTTTTTAAATCCTTTTTATTTGTTTTATGTTCGGAGAGTATAGATGCTTTATGATGTTGTGTTAGTGCCTCTGTACGATGAAGTGAATCGGCCACATGTATACAAATATCCCTTCCCTCTTGGACCTCCTTCCCCGTCCCATCCCACCCTCCTAGGTCATCACAGAGCACTGACCTGCACTCCCTGTGCCATACAAAGCCCTAGGTTACTAAACTCACTTTAAAGGTGGGGAGACTGAGTCTTTGAGAAATTAGTTGTCTCATCCTAAATCTTTTAACTCCAAAGAGGTAGAGAGGAAAACTGCAACTTAACTCTTCTACTTTTGCAGCCAGGATTCTTATTTATATTATATCGTACTGTCTCTGCATCAGAGTTACATGGAAGCCGACCAGAAGTTTCTGCCCTTCCCTAAAATCTAAGTATGGAAAAGGAGAGAGAGAGCTAACGCAGACTCTTACACATTCGCTGGGATGACTCCAGGCACTCACAGAGTATGGAAATGCTGCTCTGGATTCTTCCATCTCAGTGGTGATTGATTTACCACCTCTTAGTATAACATCCTGGTACAGCTCTGAGCTCTTTTGGGGGAAAGATTTAATTTCAGTTTACATTTTAGATAGAAAGGAAAGTAAAAAAGCTGTGAAATTGAGACATGAGCCACATTACGTCGGCAGTGATTTATCCCTGTATTTCTGGAGGACATCAGGCAGAGTAGCTAACACGTAAAACGAGGGAGTCAGGCATCAGGGTCATGGAGACAAAGCTTAAGAGAGGAGCTGCCAGAAGGTGGCCAGCCGATATTAGGAGCCCCGCTGTCTCTTGACCACCAGGCTAATCTCCCAGACAGTCCATTCAGGCCTCTGTCTCCTTGCAAACCCTCCTCCAAGCACGCCTGTCCTCTTCCTTCAGAGACCTTGCTCTCTGCTTTATAAGCAGCCCATGTACATCACCTATGGCTGGATTTCCCCTCCCAAGAGATACATTAACCTTGCCAGACACCTTCTAGAACTACAGGTTTCCACACCAAATAAAGAGCCGGTTAGGACTTGCGAAAGTGAAACCTGGGTTTGATCCCTGGGTCAGGAAGTTCCCCTGGAGAAGGGAATAGCTACCCACTCCAGTATTCTTGCCTGGAGAATTCTGTGAACGGAGGAGCCTGGCAGGCTACAGTCCATGGGGTCACAAAGTGTCAGACATGACTAAGCAACACTTTCACTTTTTTTAAGACTTTAGGTGCAAAAGAGAGAGAGCTTCTTGATGATAGGTAACCTGTGGCATCTTTGCAATCAGTCACCTCCCAGAGACTGTAGGAGCTCATTGTACATAGCAATATAATCTGCCTCCAAATTCCCACACATTCCAAGTCTTGAGTAATTACACTATTTCAATAAAGGTGATTTGTTCCTTGTAGAATGTGATGGATTGATCTTCATACTTCTGTAAGTCTTTTGAGGGAAAAAAAAATCACACATTAGAACAGATTCTTTAACCAGGACACAGCTTGATTTAGATTTGTGGAAAATCATGTCAGATACTTAGGTCAGCACCCTGGGACATTGTTCCCTCCCCGTCTTTCAGATTTAATTGCTAAAAGCAGCTCACATGTAAGAGAAAGCGTGATTGGCTGGGAGGATGGAAAGAGGCCCCACCTCCCGTCCATGTGGATGTGGACTGTGTGAGGCCAGCCTCTGAGTTGATGGAGGCTGGACTGGCAAAATGCAGAGCGTCCTTTGTGTACACTGAGCAGCTTCTCCCTACTAGAGAGCAGGGCAGTTGTGTGAGCCAGAGGCTTTTTCAGTGCTGCAAGGAAGGAGAGAGAGAAGTAGAAGATGAAGGAGAAAAATGCGGAAGGAGGAAGAGGGGGTGTAGGGGAAGGTATGACTTCCATGTCAGTCCTCATACACCAGTTCTTAAAACACAGAATCTGCATCACTTGTTTTCTAAAGCCTGATGGTAAAAAAATCTCCCCTTATGTTTTCTTTCCAGAGATTTGCCTTTAAGAGGACATGATGATGGTCCCCCTACAGGAGAGCTACCAGGGGTCTTGGGCTGAGTCACGGAACAGGTGAGCTGTGAGTGTCTCCCTGGGGAGTGAACCCGGCGTCTAATGTCTAGTTTCCATTCTGTCGCCTTGGGACCTTGGCTCTGTGAATGTTTTCTCCCAGGCCATGCCCTCCCTTCTTAGGAAGGAGGTTGACTGAGAAGGAATATGCTCACGTGAACCTCAGAGCAGTAACATGCTTGAAAAGTCTTTGTTTAGAAATGCACTTTCCAGTTATAAAGGCCCTGCTTGGTGATAGTTGCTACTCGGGTAAATCTGATAACAGTCAGAGGCACCTAGGATGGTTCCCAGCCAGCCACAAACAAACAGGTCTTCCCTTTGCCTTCCTGATGGCACAGTCTTGGTGATTCTCTGTGAGAGGGTGGCAGCCTCCAAGCTGACTCTGCAAGACCAGGGAGCCTGGGGATAGTCAGGACTGAAGGCAGAGGAGAAAATGGCTATCCTTCTCTGCTCATTCTGCCTTCTCTCACTAGAGGGCTGAAGACATCTGTGCTCCTTTCAGAAGCAGGTGACAGAGAAAAGGAAGGAGTCAGAGAAGAAATATTCCCAGCCACACAGTCTTCCAACATAGCCCTGGGGTCGCGATAGAAGAGGGTCTGCAGTGCCCACAGTGAGGAGGCAGGAGCCTGGTTTTGACCCATGTTCCTTTAATTCCAGGAACACTGATGGCTTGGAAGACAGTGCTGGGTACTAGGAGGAAGTGGAGAACGATGCCAGCTAAGGAATCCAACACAGGCTATTCCAAAAGAGAGAGTAGTGCTCTTCTGTATCCTCTCACCCATAAAAGCACCAGAAGCTGGAATAGGGGGAAGGCAGGGGGCAGAGAGGGAATTGTGGTGATTATTCCTGGATCACAGAGGGGAAGCCAGGGATGCCCAGCCACACCACCTGTAACGGCCATGCTCTTGGTTCTTCCATTTGAAATGCAGAGGGGCCCTGATCAAAACTGAGATGATCCTTGAGTCAATGAAGACACAGGCCAAACCACCAACTGACTCCACCAAAATGTTGCTGAACCCTCCAGCAATTGTAGGAGACTGAGGCTCATTGAGACTGCAGTATGATTTCTGTGCAAAAATGAGGAATAACAGTTTATTGTCTGATTGGGATTATTAAAAGTCTCCTGGCACTTGAGAATTGGGGTTAAATTCCATTTACTGTTTCACTGGTACATTTAGGAGTTAACTTAAAGACTTTTTGGAATCCACTATTTAAGCAAGTACTGATATCTTAAACACATGTGCTATGTTTTTGCCTTTACTCTGGAGTTATTTAGGCAGTGGGGGTGAACTAAATCACCAGGTTGACATTCCAATTCAATGCATGCTCTTGAGGGGCCCTGCGAGTTTCAGAACCTGCCGCTGATATTATTATCTGATCTGCCTCATGGACTACAGTGGATATTTGCCCAAACTCATAAAAACTTCTCTGCAAGGTCTATTGAATGTCGCTGGTATTTGTAACATAATCATCAAAATGAATTGTCGCTCTGGTGGTAGAATAAATACAGAAGGGCTGATTAATCCACTTGCAGAAACCCTCAAATGAAGATAAAAAACACAGTAACAGCCACCCTTAATATTAACCCTGTGGGGATTCTGTTATTAATTGGTCTGGATTTGAGCACAGCTTTTAATCAACTGACAGAGTTTTAAGCTTACACCCCCCAGAACTGCACAGTCATTTTTAGGAACTGTGAATTAAATGCTGAACAAATGTCAGGGAAGGTCTTTTTCAGAGCTCATCTTAGGACATTTCATCTACATCCGTATCTGGTAATAAGGCAGTCCAGCTGGGTACCCGACTGAGCCTGTGTCTGGGGAGAACTTGCCTTCAATTTTTCATAGAAGAAGGATGAAGGGAGATCTTTGTTCTGTGGAGTAAACATGGCTTTGAATCTGTACCTGGGTCTTTCAGGCAGAAGTAAGCATTCTCAGGGAAGGAGGGGGAAAGAATCTTAATGAAAATAATGGATTCAAACATCAGGGTAATAAACTGGCCTGCAATGTTGATCTCAGCAGGGCTCCTTAAATATTTGGATTTCAAGGAATTCTTTAAAAACCCTTTCTCCATAACAATGAAAATATGCAAATATATGTGTCCCAAGTGTAAACAAAATCCAAAAGGTTTATGTAGGCCCTAACATTCATCCTGGGATTCATAGGTAAAAGCCTCCCATTTAGATGCTTTCATAGTAACTAGTGACTCTTCTTTTGTAACCCTCTCTACACTGGGTTCATTGCCTGTCTTTCTTGGTGATCTAGAACCTCATTGCTAAACCCCAGCATATAAAGCAAGCCTGGGACACAGGTAGAGCTCAATAAATATTTATGAAATTATAAAGCAGAATTCTCATTTACTGAATGTCTGATATTCTGGTCCAAGTCTAAAAATGCTAAGGAAAACAGAATGGAGAAAAATTTCCAAAATTAAGAGAACACGGTGGCCAGGCCTCCAGTCTGCATGACTAACAAACCTTTCATTGTGTATGATTCACTTCATGATAATGGATACAGGGAAAACAGTTTGATTCATTTAGTGCTCTAAACCAGTGCTGCTCCAACTTTTGCCCACACAGAAGTCACCTGGAGAGACTGTGAAAACTCAGATTGCTAGACTCCATCCCAATAATTCTGATAATTCTGGAGGACTGGCTTGGAAACTGAAATTCTGCACTTTTAATAATCTCCAGGTGATGCTAACCTAAGGCGGTTGTTGGTCCATGGACCACTCTGAGGAGCAAGATTCTAAAAAGTTTGTGAAGGGATTCTAATGATCTGAGTTTCCATCTAAGGACTCCTGAAAGTCAGATCAGTCCCACCTAAACAACAGAGCTCGAATCTTGAAGGCAGGTGTTTAGACTCCGGTTTCTTCTGTGCTATTACATTACCATGCTGCTCCACACATGAGCTAGAATAACATCCTTATCACATTGTACTTCATATTCCTCATGGGATGTTCCTTCAGGAGATATGACTACAAAGTAATTAAGTTCTTAATTTGTTTTATTATATAAGTACTTTCATAACAGCATTAATCAAATTTTTCAGGAAGAAAAGTCTCTTCTAATCCCTTCATTTTATCAGAGGTTTCTTTTTGCAGTTTTGTCATGAGCATGCTAATTTTAAATAGCTGTCGTCATGGTGAATGTAAAATTTGTGTTCAGTTTTTACTGGGCAGATTAAGCATTTTTATTAAGTTACACTGCTTGTATTTTCTTAGTGATGGTGAACCGAATATACTGAAATGCACATGGCAACTGAGTGGCATTCCTCCAATGCAGTCATCACGAGAGGCTTTAAATGTACTCCCTTCAAGGCAGTTGCTCAAATATACTTGGAATGATTCTTTTGAAAACATTCTCTGAACTAGGTTTGTTTGTTTTTTTTTACTTTTTATTTTTTTTATCGAAGTATTGATGATTTACAATGTTTTGTTAATTTATAACGTACAGCAAGGTGATTCAGTTACAAAACTGAATCTATATATATGTATATATTCTTTTATAAATATTGTTTTCCATTATGGTTTATCACAAGACACTGAGTATAGTCCCTGTCCTATGCAGTAGGACCTTGTTGCTTATCCATTCCATGCATAGTAGCTTCCATCTGCTCACCCTAGACGCCCAGTCCACCCCTCTCCCCACATCCCTCCCTTGGCAACCACAAGTCTTCTCTGCAGCGTTTTAGAGAGATTTACGAAGAGGAGGTTCATTCAGTCTTGATCTGGTTACCCAGCATCATCCCTTGCTGTTCCCCTTACTTGACTCTGTACGACTTCTCCCATCTCCAAAAGAAGCAAATGTGTCTTTAAAGGATTAATACCAGGAAACATGAAGAAGACTTACAGGTCCTGGTGATGGAGGCTGACTATTTTGTGCTGTTCTTCAATTCCTCCTAAAATGACCTATAATTCCTATAAAAATACACTTCCTTCTCAGTAGACTAGTCTTAACTTCTTGTGGGGATACAAATATGTGAGAATAATAAATATAAGTTCACCAGATTTTTTGATGTTACAACAGTCAAATCAATTCAATACAGGAATATGAATAGAAGAAGCAATACAGATGAGAAAAGAATTGAAAGCTGGATTTAAATTCAACATTTCAAAATAACAAGATATTTCAGTCCATGTGAATTAATGGAACTTTCAATGTATGAAATTGAGACCAATCAGTTAGGTATTTGAAAAGCATAATTAAGTGGATCTGTATCTAAATTGTTGCATCAAAAAAAGAAAAAAGGAAAGACTGAAGTATTTAAATAAAGCTAGGGGCTTCCCAGGTGGCGCTAGTAGTAAAGAACTTGCCTGCCAATGCAGGAGACATAAGAGACATGGGTTCAATCCCTGGGTTGGGAAGATCCCCTGGAGAAGGGAATGACCACCCACTTCAGTATTTCTGCCTGGAGAATCTCATGGACAGAGGAGCTTAGCGGGCTACAGTCCATAGCGTCACAGGGTCGGACGTGACTGAAGCGACTAAGCACCCACAGCATGCAGCCTGTGAAAGTACCCTCGGAAAACACAGACGACTGACAAATTTGACTATGTAAAATGCAAAAATTCCATATCATAAGCAAAAGTCAAAAGAAAAATGGTTAGCCTGGAAAAATATTCTTACAACATAAAAAAAAAGGACAGTGTCCTTAATTTATGAAGTACTTTTTCAAATCAATAATGAAAGACCAGAATTATAGTAGAAAAATATACATAATATTTAACCAGAAAACAGAACTTGAGCAGTTGATAGACATGTAAAAAGTTGTGCAACACCATTCCCATTAAGAAAATGTACATTGAAACAAAAGTGAGACGTTGAGAGATTTTTTCACTTATCAGACTGGAAGCTACCAAAAGATTTAATAAATTATATTATTGACAATGGTTAATAATAGGTAGTCTCATATACTCTGATAAGTTGATCACTGCAACTTCACTGGACATCAATGTAAAGGATAAAAATTATCACAAAATAAAATGTACATACACTTAAAACCAAGGATGTATGCCACCATTACACTTACAAATGGGCACTGATATATTCAAATCAATATATTCATTATAAAAATGACCTGTAACAGTTTAAAAAAATGAGAAGCTGCCTTAGACCCATAAGCAGGGGAATGGCTACATAAATTATGAAACATCCATTCAGTAGACTGTAGATAATTACAGAGAATGAAGTAGAGCTTTGTGTGCTGACAAAGAAAAATCCTCAAAAGGTATACTGTCAAATTAAAAAAGAAGAGAAAAGAAAAGGCAAATTATAGAACAGCATATAGAGTGTATATAGTATGCTTCTGTCTTTTTAAAAAAACGAATGCTCAGTTAAAAAATAGTATCTAATCTTTAACTGCCCCCAGAAGTAAGTACATATCTCACTAAGAAATTAAAAGATAAAATGTGGTAATGGATATAGCAACCTCTGGGACACACCTCATAACCAAACACCCTAACCCTTAGTAGTTTAAAACAATAAGGTTTCTCTTGCCACAAAAAAAATAGAAAAAAGAAGTTCACACCTTTTCATGTTCGGTGGTATTCCACTGTATGAATGTACTACAACGTGTTTGCCCAGTTATACATTTATGGACATTGGTATTATTCCTAATGTTTGGCTACTACAAATGAAGCTGCTATAAATATGTACAAGTTAGGAGCATGAAAAGACAAGACATGCATGAAGAGAAAATAATTGCAGAATATCTGAAAAAGAGATTTTTGTATTTTGTACAAAAATGTATATCGTATCCAGAGTATACAAAGGACCCTCAAAACGCCCCCTCTGGGTGGCCTGATGGTCTTTAGGTCACGGAAGTCTCGGGGCTGCCATGCAAGAGGAAAGACCCAGTGCTCAAGAACCTAGCTGAATTCTGCTTGTACACCATTCTCAAGTCACGTGGCTAAGCGGCAGCACCAACGTGGGTCCAAATAAAGACAAGGAAGCCCGGAGGCAACATTCCTTGGGAGCCGTGACTATAGAAACCACTGCGATATGTATAATCACCCTCATTTTACCTGTGAAGAAACTGAGTCTTAGAATCACGTGACAAATCTAGAGGAACAGAGGAGAAAGTTCCCTCCTGCTCCCCTGACTCCAGAAGTGAGGTTCTGATGCCGCTCTGCGGAGGGTACCACAGTTGTTCCTGCCTCAGATCATTTTCTGCATTGTCTTCTGATCTTTAATTTTAACTTCAGTTTTCCTTCTGCCACCATTTTAAACTAACTGGTTTCAAAGCACTTCCAATTTCTGCTTCCTCTCACGTTCTGTCAGTCCAGTTAGTCTTCTGGCTGAGCATTTCTGGATGAGCGCTGCCTTCCTCCAACTCTACATTGAAATGCCTCCCAGAATGTCTTCTCACCTCGTCACTGCCTCTTGGAATCCCAGAAATACTCAAAAGTCTAGCCTGCATATCACACCTTCTACTCAGCTTTCTTCATTCACCTGAAGTAAAGCTGGTTGCTGCTAATGACTTCACACTTTATCTTAACACCTTTATCACATACTGCAATATTTAGGGATGCGGCTTCTCCATGGCTTTCAGACTGCAAGCTTGCAGTATACAGCTCTGTGGGCCCCACTCTGCAGACCATAGCAAATGTTGACTGAATAAGGAAACTGCTTTTTTTTTTTTTTTTTTATAATTTGTGTTTCCTCCTTAAGCTAAGCTAAGCTAAGTCACTTCAGTCGTATCCGACTCTGTGCAACCCCATAGACGGCAGCCCACCAGGCTCTGCCATCCCTGGGATTCTCCAGGCAAGAACACTGGAGTGGGTTGCCATTTCCTCCTCCAATGCATGAAAGTGAAAAGTGAAAGTGAAGTCGCTCAGTCATGTGTGACTCTTAGTGACTCCATAGACTACAGCCCACCAGGCTCCTCCATCCATGGGCGTTTCCAGGCGAGAGTACTGGAGTGGGGTGCCATTGCCTTTAAATACCTTATAATAGTGCTTCTCACACTTTAGTGAGCATAAGAATTACCCAGGGATCTTTTTAAATGACTATAATTTCTAATTCATAGGTCTACCTTAGGGTCCAAGATTCTGCACATTTGGAAAGCTTCCCAGTGATACTGATGCTTCTTCTCCTCAGGGGAACATACACCAAGTAGCAATATCCAGGAAGACACAAGTCTGAGGGTCCCCCATTTAAAATAATAGAGCAAGGGTTTTGTAGAACAAAACAGTACTTATAAAACAACAATACATGTAACTCCATGGCTGATTCATGTCAATGTATGACAAAACCCACTACAATACTGTAAAGTAATTAGCCTCCAACTAATAAAAATAAATGAAAAAAAAAAGAAATAAAAAACAACAACAACAACAAAATAAAGTCAGAGTATGCAGAATAATTTGATGAATTTCTTATCACCAATTTCAAGTCAATGTATTTGACCTTTGAATCCTCCACCAATCCTAGTTTCTGGTTCAATTTGTTAAACTGAAGTAAAAATTAATAATCTAGCCTAGGATGTACCTGTAACTTTATATTTTATATAAAGTTATATATAAAAGTTTTATATATATATATAATATATATTTATATATTATATACATTTATATATATAGTTATATATATATTTATATATTTATATATATAAAGTTTTATATAAAGTTATAAAATATATTTTATATATTCAGCTTATTGAAGAAAACTTCATAGGTGCTTCTGTCCCCCAAAATCTTCCTTAAATTCGCCTCTGCCCCAGTCTTTTTCTGTTCTCCTCCATATCCAGCTGCAAAAAGCGTGATCACATTAAAATGCAAATTTGGCTCTTCCAACTGAAAATCATACATGGCTGAAGTCTAACTGTGTAAGTGGCTCTTATGACCCTTGCCTACCTCTCCAGGTCTTTACAGAATCCAAATGTAACATATGAGATAGTTTAGGTTTATATCCAATAAACACCCACATACCCCCATCCAATGAGGGCAGAGTATATTCCCCCAAGTCATTCCTCTGGCCTTTGCTATGTAACTTGCTTTGGCCAATGAGATGTTAGTGCTCGTAACACAGGCAGGGACTTTAAATTTGCATGGGTAGTTTGACTTGATTTTTTGCTCCAATGGTCTATCAGAAGAATATGCCTGGGTAATTCATTCCCCTTATGCATGACCTTCAGAATAAACACCTTGAAGAATCCATGAATCTAATCCACATCTTGTATCTATACCCAGTTTAACCACAGCTTGAAATTGAGCTATCCTTTTGAGCTCATTGTAAGCCAGTCAAACTGTAGCCAGTCTGTAGATGAAGTATGACAACAAAGGCTTATGGTAGAAAGTCATTAAATTTTGAGGTGATTCATGTTACACAGCATTTTATAGAAATAGCTGACTGATACATCACATGTCACAAATCTTTCAGTTCCTCTTATTTTCCAATTTCCTTTTCTTCTCTGGACTTTCACACAGATTGCACCTTTGGTCTGAGTCACTCTCTTCCTCATCATTCCTCCTGGTTTGGCTGTCCACTAACATACCTTTGTGGTCCCATTGTGGAAGCTTCCTTCTGTGAAAAGACTTCTGGGCTATCAAATTTGGGTAGCAAACCATCCTACATAGTTTATCATCATGATATATTTGCCTAATGGTGTTTCTTATCAACTAAAACTGCATAATAAATTTTCTTTCTCTCCCACTTAACTTTAAACTATCAGAATTTAGGAAGAATTTAGGAAGAATATGGACCTAACTTTGGAGCCCCAGAACTCTTGCTGAAATTGTTGAAACAACTCGATTTAGGGAACCAGCATTTCGTTGTGTGAGCTCTTTATGTTCCATGATGCTTTTTCTCTTACCTGTTGTTAAAGTCAGGTTAGTAACTGCTAATAGAGAGGAGAGCTGTTTGAGCTTAACCACTCACACAGAAGAAAAAGAGTGAGAGAATAGGTGATGGGTTTGAATAAGTCCACACCACGTGCCTTATACCTTAACGTGAACTGAGAAGGAAGCGAGCTATCAGTTACACTGCAGAAAACATGCTGGGTGCATCAGAGATGCTCATATTTCATGACTGTTGAGAGGTACATTTTGAACAATGAGGTTCGTGGAGACAAGAGCTAATTTAATTTCTGTCAAAAGATGCTAAGATGAGAATACAAGTGTGTCCAGGAAGAGAGATGGTGACACCTTAGGAGGAGACAGTAATGCATTTAAGTATCCCATATGTGGTTGAGAGAACCTTCACTTTAGATAAACATTAACCATTTACTGGGACTTGCACTGTTATGTAATTACATGATTATGACAAGGATCTTGGACATTTTTTCTGCTCAAATTTTAGACCTGTTCTTTGTGTTAGATTTCTTCCTCTTAAGTCCTTTGGAACTCTAGTCATACCCATGAACATGCTGTATAACCAATAAGTGAGAAAACCTTAAGTTGTCTTTTTTTTTTTTTCAGTGTTACAAAAGACAAAGATTGAGCAGCTGTTTCAGATTAAGATCTAACAAGAAATAAAACTTAAAACTGCATGTGATGCCTAACTAGGTCTTATAAAAAATGTAAGTGTTTTGTAAATGATATCATTAGGAGAATTGTTGAAATCGGTTATGGACTGTAGATTGTATGGAAGTATTATATCTAATGTTAAATGCCCTTGTCTTGGTAACTGTTCGGTTATGTTAGAAGCCACCCTGATTGTAAGAAATAGACATTCAAGCACCAGGGAAGAAAGGCGCGTATTGTACCCAACATATTCAGAGAAAGAGAATGCTAAATGTAGCAAAATATTAAAAATTGATGAATGTGGTAAAGAGTGCGTAACATTTCTTTGTACTATTCTTGTACATTATCTGGAAACTTTTTAAATTATGAAAAAAATTTTAAACAATTTTAAAAAATCAAGTGATAGGGTTTGTTACCAGGTCCCTCAGGGCCCATTCTTGCGGGCTTTCTGCATTTAGAAATCTCTTCACCACAAGGGGGCGCTAATCCCTGTGTTCAAACACAACTCCAAACTCCCGGACTTCCACGTCAAGGTCTGCCATTAACTCAGTAATTGCGTGTCTGCTCCATTACTGGGATAGTGATTAATCTCACCAAGGAGGAGCACTGCAGGCCAGTTGCTGTAGATCTCAGAGTTTATGTTGAAGCCACGGAGACTAGATCCTGAGAAGCAGCGGCTCCAGAGTTTCTGTACTTTGGGGGTTCAGGGCCCACACTCTGGCTGGAGAAGCAGCAGGGGCCCGGTGGTGAATTGGGGCCACATGCGCTGTTGTTGCTAGGAATGGGTGGTTTTTCAGGAGGACCTCTGGAGGTAATAGGATAATCAGGGGGAGAAAGCCCCTGCAGACCACTTCTTGGTGCTGCTTCTGGCTCATACATCACACAGGATGTTATTTCCTTTGCTCGGATATTATCACAAGGTCCAGAAAAAAGAGCAGATGTGCTTGATGTTGAGAGTTAGGAACAAGCTGAGACCGTCTGACATAGAGTTATCATCTCAGAAGTGATTTCATAAAATGAAACCACGGAACAAAACACTACTCCTAAATGAACAATAAAATATCAAATAACCTTAGCTCTCATTTTTTATACATGCAAACATCCCCACCAAAGAAGACTCTAAAAGTTACAAGCAAATCTGTTCGTGAGTGATTTGCTTTTTGTGAAACTGATCTGAAAAATTGTTTAGCTCTCAACCTTAACTGTTGACTTTCTCTAGGGCTTTTCTACAAATAAACATTTTCCTTTATAGCACTTGGCCTATAATGTTTACGGATGCATTATGTATTAACATAAAAAGTTCTACGTGGCCTTTATATATCATTCATTTTCTTTTTCTTTCAGATAGATGATTTATTTATCAAAACTCATTCTGGTGGCTATGTCAGCTCCATATCCCTTTAGACTTCCAGGAGGTAATCAGCAGAAACATTAAACATTTCCCACTTAAACATCTGGGAGCTTCTGCCTAAAGGCTTTCTCCTGCAGCTGGCAGAGAGTGAGGGATAAACCAGAACTGCTGAAACACTCATGTTCCCTGTAAGAAACATCAACCAATGAGAGTTGACAGCTGGCAATAAATAGCCCAGCTTCCCTTCACCCTCACTGGAATAGTTCTGAGGCTGGCCTCCCATCCTCTCTCGGAAGGTTCGCAGTCACTTTGCGTTCCAACTGTACTCAGAGGTAACCTCAGTAACACAGCCTGTTTGGCCACCTTCCCTCTGCTTTCTCTGCCTCCCTATCCCTTCGCTGTGTTTCCTGAAATACAGCCAAAGAAATGACTTGAGCTGAAGTTTTTGTCTCAGGGTATTCAAACCAAGACACTTTCTCTGCCTAAGGCACTTGTCTACACCTGGGGAGATGGTGGCAACAAGGCATAAAAAAAAAAAAAAATTCTCCTCTTATGGAGTGTACCTACTTGTGGAAGCAGCAGAGATGATCCAAGCAAAATTCAAAGACAGATTATATCAGGACTACTGCAGAGCACATATATAAAACAGAATAGTGGGCTGGAACATGGCATAGTGAGTCTCTTGGAAGGCATATTTGAACAAAACTAGAAAATGGAGAAAGGGTGAAATTTTCCAAGGTCTTCAGGAAAGCAGACCAGTCAGAGGACCTAGATAGAGCCAAATCCTGGGGCAGCAAGTAAGTGAGGCAATCCATAGAACAGAAGGAAGGTCAGTTTGACTGGAGAGTAGAAAACAAGGAAGAAAATTATATGAGTTTTAAGACAGAAACACTAGAACCCAAGATACAAGGCAAAACTTTTATCTTTAATATTAAATATTTACATTTTGGTCAATTGGTACATTTCTGCAGACAGTACAATATTAACTCACTGGGGAATATATATTCACTCATTCAATAAATTTTTACTGAACATTTACTGGACACAGGTACTGTGCTAGAAATGTAGGGAATGGAACTAAGCTAGCTGTTGATAGAATCACTGTTCTCACAAATCAGACATCCTGGGGAACGGGACAGCATAAAACCCTTTCTTTCCATTTGTTTTAAGTGACCATTATGAACCATTATTCTTTAAATCATCTTTTGCTATGTGTGTGTTCAATTGCTCAGTCGTGTCCAACTCTTTGTGACCCCATAGACCGTAGCCCTCCAGGCTTCTCTGTCCATGGAATTTTCCAGGCAAGAATACTGGAGTGGGTTGCCATTTCCTCCTCCAGAGAATTTTCCTAACCCGGGTGGCACCATCTGGGAAGCCCAGTGAAATTTTGGCTCAATTTCATACCTTTTCTATCAAGTTTTGATTACTAGACAGTGCAATCCTATTTAATACTTCACATTTATAACCTATCTAAAGCTCTCCTTGCAAACTCGTCTAGATTCTAATTCTTCCAGTGGAAAAAGAAAAAGCTGGTGTCTTCACTGACCAGGTACAGTTATTATAATCATAGGTAAGGACATGGCTCTGTCCTTGCTTTCAGTGGATCTGTTTCTGTCTGGCATAGATGTGTTTCCATCCTCCAGTAGATATCTGTGGTTTTCCTAAGGTTTTCCTTTGCCCTGTGTCTTCTATAGAAGAGGAGAAGGGAGAGGCAGCTGAATCTCCCATTTGGCCATGCCAGTGGTCTGTGAGCCCAACCCTTTTCTCATGTCAGGGATCCCAGATCTCATCCAGGAGCCTCACAACTCCTGAACTCTGTTAACCATGATCCTATACCTGGAGTCACTGGAACTGTTAAAATCCTCATCCTCTCTGTCTAAGAGTTACAAGGAACAATATTATTACACAATGTTTTCCAAGCCTACTGTTTGGACCACTTGAGAGGAATCTTGCTTTCAGAATATAACTGGACCACAAGAAGACCCCAGACCCTACATTCAGAGACAATTCCCAACTCCAGGGAGCCCATGTCAAGAAATTCCACCAACTGTGACAACGTTCTCTACTCCAATTATTGAGTCTCTGCAGATTCTATACCTTGGAAAGTGTCCATCCCAAGTTGATGCCCACCTCCCTTTCATGTAGGAGCCTAAGATTTCCCAAGTCTTTTCTTGGAGGGCCACAAAACTTGGCATCAGGAGATGACACCCTTTTCCTCTTGGCCATGGTAGAAGAAGCTCATAGCCTTGCTGTCGGTGCCCCGGATGTATTCCCTCAGCTCTCACCATCCCACTATGGCAGCTGTGACTCAGCTGAGAGCACTCATCCTTGTTCTGAGGAATCAACATGTAAAAGAGTTGATATACAAAGACTGCAGCTTCCATACCCCGCAGGGGGTGCAGCTCCGAGGTACGTTCTACATTGTCTCCTCATCAAGGCTGAAATTCAACTGTTTTCAGTAGCAACTTGCTCCATAACACATTTTTCACTGGATTTCCTTTCTTTTCTTACTCCCTCACGCCCCTTTGGGGTTTCCTAGAATCACATCCCCCCAAAATTGCTTCCATTCAGAATCTGCTTCAAGAGAAACCCAAACCCAGGCAAGAAGAAAAATTCTTCTATTACAAACCCAGTCCTTTCAAAATAAAACCAGTGGGGTACTGCATTTATTTATGTGTCTCACCGTCAGTAATTACCTACAGTTGTGGCTCATCGGAAAAAGTTGCACTCAATATTAGGTATATTTATTTATCTTCACACCAGCATTTGTATTTATATATTTCTGTAGATATATAAATATGTACCACATAATCTGGACACAGATCAGAATAAAGTATCTTGTACCTCTTCATTCTCAGGGCCTCACAAATACTTTCCAGTACCATCTTTGCATCCTGCAGACCTTATCTGTAACAGGGCCTTTGGAACTTGTCATGCTCAATGACTCTTCCAGTAGAAGTTTCTTCAGCTCTATGAAAGTTCTGAAACTACCATCACACAGAGTAGAATGCCAAAATATCCCTTACCTGGAACATTCCTCCAAGGTTCAATAAGCAGAAGAACTAGGGAAAAGAAGAGTGCTACGTGTCATCCCTCCAGCTTTAGTGACTCAGCAAAACCAACCATATGGACCAGTGGGTGGATGGGTGATCTTTAAAATATTTCTGACATTAGGAATGGCTAAGCAAATGCTTTCTGTGCCTTTGTTTTCATGTCAGACTTAGTCTTAATCATTGACTTCACAGTGTATCAGTGTGAGGTATGGCACCAATTTAAAGACTTAGTTTAAAGAATTATATCAGAAAGAAAACAGACATATACCAGAATCTTATTTTGCAGCATCCTTTTGGCCCATCAGGATGCCAGTAGCAAAGACTAAGCTAGCTACATATGTTCTTAACCTTGAAAGGAAATTCAAATAGAGTATCAGTGCCAGTTTTGTCCTTACCTAAAAAGACAAAGCCAAAAACACTCTTGATTTAATTGAGAAGCCCCAGGATGGCAGGCATCTGTTCATCTCAAGATCAACTTCATCTTCAACTTCATTCTCACAAATTGATTACTTTTTCTTGCCCATGGAGAGCCTTGGCATAGGATCAGTGTTTCCGATGCTCAACATTGTTTATATTCATAGTGATTTTTTTTTTCCAGTCAATCCCGCGGACACTGAGAGCTATCCACAAGAATCTTCTCTGCTCCTGGTATAAGGTGGACCATCAGAGTAGTGCCTCATGTGTCAAAATCCTTCCTTATTTCCAGAATCATAGCCCACAGTCATATCATCTTGTACCAAGTGGATTTCATACTTAATGCTTTTTCTAATGGAAATTTCCAAGATTTATTTGCTTCACAGCAAGTGTCTTTGCTTCTGGACTGTGTATTTAACTAAACAAACAAGCAACTGTGATTCTACTGTCAGGGAGAGGGGAATTTTCCCCCTCTCTCCTTCTTAAGTTCCTGTGGCTGAACTAATAAAAAAACTGACACAAGACAGATTAACAGAAGAAAAAGAAACCAATTTTAATCATTTGCCTGGAGGTCTCAAAGAAGTAGGATCTAAGAAGTGGCCAAAGCAGACATCTTGTATATTATTTAGACGTAGAAGAATAAATTTTGAGGAATTGACAGGACAAAGAAGCTTAGGTTTGGGGTGCTTAATTAGCAAAGAATCTAAACAGAGTTTGGTCCAGTATTCTTGCCTGGAAAATCCCATGGACGGAGGAGCCTGGTAGGCTGCAGTCCATGGGGTCGCCAAGAGTCAGACATGACTGAGCGACTTCACTTTCACTTTTCACTTTTATGCATTGGAGAAGGAAACAGCAACCCACTCCAGTGTTCTTGCCTGGAGAATCCCAGGGATGGGGTCGCACAGAGTCGGACACGACTGAAGTGACTTAGCAGCAGCAAATTAAAAGTACCAAGGTTTGTTTACATAGGCTTCTTAGTCCTGAATTCCTTATCTTTGGTGATAAGGGGGGCTTTCTACCTCTGGATGCAAGGAGAATATCTTCCCCTCTTTCACAGCAGAGATTTATTTCCCACTTTCAGGGAGCTAGGAAAGAGGGTCAGAGTGTCTTCTTTGTGTTGGCCATTTCTTAAGTGACTTTGAAAGTGAAGTGAAAGTGAAAGTCGCTCAGTCGCGTCTCTTTGCGATCCCATGGACTATACAGTTCGTGGAATTCTCTAGGCCAGAATACTGGAGTGGGTAGCCTATCCCTTCTCCAGGGGATCTTCCTGACCCAGGAATCAAACCAGGGTCTCCTGCACTGCAGGTGGATTCTTTACCTACTGAGCTATCAGGGAAGCGACTTTAGCTCACGATAAAATACTCTCTTCTTTTAGCGGTCACTTAATGTTCTCCCACAAGCAGGTGTGGGGTTCGCTAGGACTTAGTGCCTGACCTTTTCATTTTGTTTCAGTGCCAGGAATCAGAACAAAACCAAAATCTCTTTATTTTCAATCTACTGCTGTGGGGGAAGATTGAGGGCAAGAGGAGAAGGGGCGACAGAGGGTGAGATGGTTGGATGACATCATCAGCTCAATGGGTTTGGGTTTGAACAAACTCCTGGAGACAGTGAAGGACAGGGAATCCTGGCATGCTGCAGCCCATGGGGCGCCAAAGAGTCGGACATCACTGAATGACTGAACAACAAAAGCTGCTATTGACAGAAGTATTTCTGTCTCAGGCTTCTTTGAAATTTTTTATTTTATATTGGAAAATGTTAGTCGCTAAGTCTTGTCCAACTCTGTGCAACCCCATGGACTGTAGCCCACCAGGCTCCTCCGTCCATGGAATTCTCCAGGAAAGAATACTGGGGTGGGTTACCAGTATATTGGAGTATAGTCAATTAACAATGTTATGATAGTTTTAGGTGGACAGCAAAGGGGTTCAACCATACATGTATGTGTATCCACTCTCCCTCAAACTCCCCTCCCACCCAGGCTGCCACTAACATTGAGCAGAGTTCCCTGTGGTCTACAGTAGGTCCTTGTTGGTTATCCATTTTATTTATTTATTTTATTTTTGTTTTTATTTGTTTCCATTTATTTTTATTAGTTGGAGGCTAATTACTTTACAAAAGACCCAGAGGAATTGGGTGGAGAGGGAGGTGGGAGGGGGGATCGGGATGGGGAATACATGTAAATCCATGGCTGATTCATGTCAATGTATGACAAAAACCACTACAATATTGGTTATCCATTTTAAAGATAGTATTGTGTGCATGACCTTCCCAAACTCCCTAACTATTCCCTTCCCCTTCACCCTTCCCCACAGCAACCATAAGTTTCTTTTCTGTGGATCTGATTGTTTCTTTCAGGAAGGGATGGGAGGGAATGTCTCAGGATGACAGAGAAGAAGAAGAATATAGGAGCATGACTACTCATGCATCTGTGTGAAATTCACCATTTAACCTGCTTGCATCTAGCAAGCAACAGGTACGTGATGTACTTTACTCATGACTGCAGCATGTCTGTGTTTTTTCTCCTCCTATATATTTTCCAAACTAAAAGGATTCATCCTGTCCTCTTGTTCAGATGGCTCAGGGTCGTGTTTCTTTTGCTTACCCTGTGTTTTGGGTCTCTATAGTATTTCTGTATTTATGTAACAATAGTGTTGCACTGTAATCTATCATATAGATCGAAACATATGCAAAATTTTGGTCAGTTTTTTAAAGAAATGTATCGCATTTGCAAAGGCACAGTAAAGTTGTATCTTATAGACTATAGGCAATAAAGCGAACAATAAACCTTATTTCAAGAACACACAATCACACATCAATATGCCACTGAGACACAATTAGGGCTGCCTGTCCTGGGCCCCAACACTTCTGAGGAAATAGAAAAAATGAGAGATGAGAGCTACTGTTTCAACCAAGTGTCATGGTAGTTATATTTTGCTTTGGTTTTTTAATTATTGGAATATAATTGCTTTACAATATTGTGTTAGTTTCTGCTGTACAACAGTATCAATTAGCCATATGGGTTCATAAGCACCATTTTTCTAGATGCTGTATAAATGTGTTAATATATGATATTTGTTTTTCTAACTTACTTCACTCTGTGTGACAGGCTCTAGGTCATCCCCATCACTACAACTGATACAGTGTCACTGCTTTTCATGACTGAGTAATATTCCATTGTATATGTGCAGCACGACATTTTTATTCATTCATCTGTCATCAGACATAGGTTGTTTCCACCTCCTGGCTATTTTAAATAGTGCCGCAGTGAGCGTTTGGGTACAGGTCTCTTTTTGAGTTACGGTTTTTGAGTGGCTTATTTCCAATAGCCCAGATAGAGGACAGTTAGGATCAATATACCTCACAGGTTCCTAGGTACTTAATTCAGAGAAAAATATCCTACAGATCTTCTACCACAGGGACTTCCCAAGTACAGTTTCCTGAAATAGTAAAGCTTGAAACTTTCAATGAGGAAGAAGGCAAGCAGAACCTCAGACTCAATTATCAATCAGATGGGGAAGTATTAATATTTAGGGAGGCAACAGAAGAAAAGGATCTCATAGTTTATTTCTCAGTCCTCAGGGAGGCCTTGAGCTGAATACTCCCCTGCTCTCTGTGACCCGTGCCCTCCAGCTGACCTGTGACCCTGCGCTTGAGCTCTTCATTCCAGGGCCCCTCAGATGGCCCCTTCGACGGTCACCGTTTCCCCTGCTGTGGGTGCACGTGTCTGTTCCTGCTTCCCCAAGTCTTCAAGTTCCTGATTCAAGAATAAGAGGTGCGCATTCACTAGAGGTTCTACACACAGCTTCACATTGTTCCCGTGGTGTCATGATCATCGGCACGGACGCCCAGCCTTCCTGCTCACAGACCATCACACCTGGTTCATCCTGAGAGCAGCATCTGGAGAAAGGAAGGTTACGACCCTGAGAACAAGCAGGAAGAGACTTGTTATCCCAGCGATGTCTTTCTCAGGACTCAACCAAGGCAACAGGATCATGGAGCCCAGAAGTGGCCCAGAAGTAGCTAGAAATACCAGGCCGTGAAACTGGGGTAAAGTTAGTTGTCTGCTTGTTTTCACTAAACTTGACGCTGTTCTTCCCTCAAGGAAAAATGTTTTCCTTACTCTGAGCAGCCCCACCAGAAATTAGCCATTCTGGATCCTATCCGACCAGAAATGGAATCCTCTCTGTGATGTCTAGCAAGCTATGTTTTGGCCTTGGGTTGTACATGGATGCCTTCCCTGGAACCATTAATGGTACAGCCTCAGCCTGGAGAAGGCTACCTCAAAGACAGCGATGAAAGCAAAAGTGAAAGTCACTCAGCCGTGTCTGACTCTTTGCAACCCCATGCGCTATGCATGGAACTCTCCAGGCCAGAATACTGGAGTGGGTAGCCTCTCCCTTCTCCAGGAGATCTTCCCAACCCGGGGATAGAACCCAGGTCTCCTGCATTGCAGGCAGATTCTTTACCAGCTGAGCCCCCAGGGAAGCCCAAAGACAGAGATGACCCCTGTAAAATCAGGGCAAGGCCCAGGGAACTTGAAAGTGCTTGAAAGTAGCTTGAAAGTGCTTCTTTGCATGGAGAAACAGAGGACACTCCTCCAGAGATGTTTAGGAGGAGGTGGTGGCCTAATTTCCAAGAATGTGTCACATGCAGCCAACAACCTCAGCTCTCAAACCAATGATAGAGTGCAGTAGACAGCGATGTGCACGCTAAGTCACTTCTTTGCGACCCTGTGGACTGCAGCCCTTACGTCTCCTCTGTCCACGGGGTTCTCCACACCAAGAACCCCGGAGTGGGTTGCCGCCATGTCCTCCTCCGGGGGATCTTCCCGCCCCAGGGATCGAACCGTGGCTCTTGCGTCTGCTGCACTGACAGGTGGGTTCTTAGCCACTAGCACCGCCTGGAAGCCCAAGGGAGTGAAATGAGAGCGCCAGAAAGCTGGGGACCTGGCCCGGGTGGACACCCAGCAGAGGGGGCCGCGGCGCAGCAGCACCTCAGCCTTCGGCGGCGCCGCCCTCCATGCCAGTCCAGGGCCCTCTGTCTGCCCTTTGTCCAAGAAGGAACTGTCCAGATCACGAGCCTAGAGCAGCTGGAAGTTCCAAAACAGCTCTGGGGCCAGCAAACTGCTCCTGGGAGAAGGAACCACAGGAATGTCTCCCTGACTGCGCCCCCGGCTTGCTAACAGATTGGCTTAGAGCAGCGGTCCCCAAACCTTTTACCACCCGGGACCGGTTTCATGGAAGACAACGTTTCCATGAATGGAGGGGAGATGGTTTTGGAATGATTCAATCATGTTACATTTATTGTGCACTGTTTTTATTATTGTTACATCAGCTCCACCTCAGATCATCCCAGGCATTAGATCACGGAGGTTGGGGGACCCCTGCTTACAGGACCACCCTCACACAAGCCCCAGACAAGTCCCAGGGACAACTTCTCATCTGGGTCTGGGAACAGTTCAGGGGAATGAAGAAAATGAATGAAAGCTGTTCTTCCCATGGGTTCGTTCTTTCTCTTTGCTGAATAAATGAACGGAAAGCCTAGAGCTAACATCCACCCAAGTTCAAGGAATAAATTATGCTAAAGTACTTTATAAGTCCTTATTGTGACATGTTAATTTGTATTTATTCTTATATTTTTCACATGAAGTCATCTATAAATCAATCTTTCCATGCCCTACATTGATTTTATTTTACACACTTGGAACTACATTAAACTGTCTTTCTAGAGCAACTTGTCCATAAGTCAGATGCTACTCTGTCATGGTGTAACAGAATTTTATTGCAAAGACTGACAGTTCAGAGAGGCACTGGTTATTTTTGGATCAAACCCCCAGCACACCAACCAGAATGTTCCTGGATTGATAAGTACAAGATTTACTGAAAAGTGGGCCATTGCTTCCCTTTCTTACCAGCAATTTCAGATGAGTGGCACTCCCCACTGTTCTGTGTTCTGACCAAAGGAAAATAATAATTATATATATATATAACCTGCAAACATCTCTGGGTGAGACGCCTCAGTGTTTCAGGATTAGAGAGTTATAGAAAATAAGGATTGAGTTCATTAAACATTTCCTCCAGTGTGTAAGGTCTGCTGTCAATCTGCCCTAAAGCAAAAGAGCAATATTTGTGGTTATATAGAATGTAAATATGAACACCCTCACCATAGACACACGTCTGAGGGGCTGGAGCTGAGCTGGGGTTATTGGTTGGATTGCCAGGGCAACTCATCCTTCTGATTACATTTAAAAATCCCCCCTCAGAAAACGACGAGACTTCATGCCCCTGTGACTTGACATCATTGCATTCTACATTCTGTTCCCTAGAGTCACTTCTTTTCTAAGGTTTCTTGGTAAGAAAATCTATACTTCTTTATAGAGGTCCACGTTTTACTAAATGAATGCATTTTCTTTGATGAAATACCTATGTTGTTTTCTAGATGGACAACAGAGTAAACATTCTACAGCCTTCCTGGTAGTCCTTATTCTTTTATTCTGGCCATCTTTTCAAAATAAATGTCAAAAGTTGCAAACCACAGAGGCAGTATTTTCCTTACTGCTGAGAGGCATGACTTTTTCCTTTATAGCTGGCAATGGTACGTTTTTGTGTAAGATTCTGCAAAATAGTCACAAAAATTCCAGATCCAGAGGCTTCTGTTCCTCTTCCCTGTAAAATGAAATGGGCTCAACTAGAATACACTTCAAGAGCTTTTTCAAATCTTTGAGTCTAAAGGTGATCTTTGGGAAGATAAAGAGTTACTCTCTCTTCCAGTCCATCATGCATTTTTTGTGAATTGAACCCAAGATGGATAAAAATTCTTCAAAAGAGTTTGATTCCACAACCTTATTAAGAAAACCTCAACAAACAGCTTATCAAGGACATTGCCCTGGTTTTGAGCCAAGGTTTTCTAGGCCTGGTTTCAGGCTACATGTCTTTTTGTTAGGTCATCCGAGAGGGAGGCAGGAAACCAATGATTCAGTTTAGAACTTTCTCACAGAAATGAAAACACTGAAATTCAGAAAAAATGCAGTGAATTTCTCAAGTCCACACAGCTAGGTAACAGCAAGGTTGGGCCTCATAACTCCACATCTACCCGATTGTTTTTTTTCAGTATCTGTTTATTTACTTGGTTCCATCAGGCCTGAGCTGCGGCACACAGAATCGTCATTCCGGTGCGTGGACTTTTCTAGTTTGGTGTGTGGACTTGTCGGTTGCAATGAGAAGGTTTAGTTGTTTTGACTCGTGAGGCCTTGGTTACTCCTCGGCATGCGGAATATTAGTTCACTGGCCAGGGCTTGAGCCCATGTCCCCTGCATTGGAAGGCAGGTTCTTAACCACTGGACCATCAGGTCCCTGCTTGACTCTTAATGAATTATGTACTGAATCCCTGTCTCGTCGGCACTGTGCCTAGTGGTAGGGATCCTAGGTATTTAGAAGAAAAGATCCTGCCCTGAACAAGGGTTTAGGTGAAGCGACATCGTAAAAACAAAATGCTGGGCAGTTGCCATGGAGCGTCAGTGCCTTCCTTACAAGACTACTGCAACCGGGGAGCCCAAGGGTCAGCGTTGTGCCCGACGGGGGCACCTCAGGCGGCCTCTCAGAGGGGTGACACGTGAGCCGAGTCCTGAAGGAAGAATAGGATGTAAGGAGCTGAAGACAAGGACTCCCGGCAGAGGAGACACAAGTCCGAGGGACCCTGCCAGCCCAGCAGAGGAAGGCCAGGCCAGCGGGGCCACAGGGGCCGTCATGCACAGTACGGGGGGATGGCAGGTTCCGGCCTGAGAGAGAGACCCAGCTCAGATCGCGGGTCGCCCTGCTTCAGATGTGCTGACACACTCCTCAGCTCTGGATGCCACCTCGCCACCCACACCTGCCCCCGCTCTGCTCACACCTGTGGCTCCAGCCAGGGGGTTGGCGGCGATGGCAAACTCCAGAGAAACTCAGGACAGATTTTCTAGGCTTGTGTGATGATTAGATGAAAGAAACGAGGAATAGAAGGGTGCAATCGAGGACATCATCAGAGCAGATACAGGAAGGTAAGCTACCTTTCTTTCCCCACCAACTTCCACTTTTTCTGTTGAAGTGCGTGAGAAACTCCCCCCGGGGGAGGACGAGGGAGCAGGCTAGAGTGGATAATTGGGGGCTACGTGGGAGAGCGGAGTGAACAGGCAGAGACCTTGAACAGCCTCATTAATATGGGAGAGAGGGCTATAACCCCTGATGCACTGTTGCAGGGTAAGTTGCTTGGATTTATCCAAGTTACGTGCAACGGGAGGACAGACAAATAGGCAAGGCCAGTGTTTCTGCCAACGTACCATGCACTAGCCAACCCCTGTCCGAGACCCTGAAGGTAACAATTCCTATCTCAGCTATTCCTAGGGTGGTGGGAAAGTTAAGAGTGTCACTGGGAAGTATTTTTGCTTGCTTATTTATATGCTTATCTGTTGCCTTAATAAGATGACAGACACCATCAGGTCCTCCATGCTTACTTCTTTTTAACATTTTAATTTATTTATTTTTGACTGAAGGATAATTGCTTTACAATATTGTGTTGGTTTCTGCCACACATCAATATCAATCAGCTATAGGTATACATATGTCTCCTCTCTCCTTTGAGCTTCCCTCCCACCTTCCTCCCATTCCATCCCTCTAAGTGGTCACTGAGCTCCGGGAATATTTTCATTTTTTTTAATTGGAGGATAGTTATCTGACAATATTGTGGTAGTTTCTGCTGCACAGTGTGAATCAGCTATGTGCTCGGTCGCTTTAGTCGTGTCCGACTCTTTGCAAACCCTGCCAGGCTCCTCTGTCCATGGAATTTTCCCACCAAGAATACTGGAGTGATTTGTCGCTCTTCCTCCAGAGGATCTTCCCAACCCAGGGATCAAACCTGTGTCTCCTGCATTACGAGCAGATTCCTTACCACTGAGCCACCAGGGAAGCCTGAATTAGCTATATGCAGACACATACCCCCTCCTTCTTGAGCCTCCCCCACCGTCTCACCCTCAAGGCCATCACAGAGTCCAGAGCACACTTACTCTTAATCACATTCTGGAAACTACCCCCAGAGTACTTCACTGCACCATGCCAAGGAATAATTCCCAGAAAATTTTTACAAAAGGCACACCTTCCTCTTCAGTGAATTAGAACCGTGAGGGACAGAATATTTACCCAACAGAGTGACAAGGAAGGGGTGTACACCTCCCCCAGAAAGTTCTAGCTACCTCCTAGACTTCTGGTAGCAGAGGAGAGACTGACATCCTACCGGGTGGTTTGCCAGAGTTCATGCAAATGAAGCAAGAACAGTGACTGTTGCCGGGCTAATCAACAAAGTGAGATGCCAGTAATTAGGTTTCAACTGACTCACATCCCAGTGTAAGCATTAATTGGGGGAAAATATGCAGATTGCTGGTTAATAATAGAACAGTTTTTGTTCCACAGTCATTTTCTTCCTGTTCATCAATTTGTTTGATTGCTTGTATAGCAAACACTGGATCTTCCCTGTATATGTTTAGCTACTTGAGATTTTTTTTAAAAAAAACAGCCTTTTATTAATTAGAGATGTCTTTAATGCACAGTGGTAGCTCTTGATTGCCAATGGAAGATTATTTTGAAAATTGGGAGCTTTAGTGGTGACATGGTGCTTTCAGAGAATGTTCGTGTGGCCGGGAGTAGAATAAAGTGCCTTCCATCTGTGTGAGGGGGTGGGAGAGGCGAGACTCAGATTCTTAAATGTATGTGTGTTGAAGGTTCAGAGCACAACACACCCTACTATTTACCCACTTTTGGACAAAATTATCTGCTTAGTCAGATTACAGAAGATTCTGTCCACCCCCAAATCCCACCAACCTCTCTTCTTTCTATATTTATGGTTCTGATTCATTTATCATAATAGAGCTTTCTCTTCTAACTTTATGGCACTTTCTCTTCCCAAGAAAGTTCAAACAGTCCTTTCTTCCTTCTTGGAATTATGACTTGGTCTATGACTCCTAGCTGCTTTGGGGTCTATTTTTGTGCCTTGATCTGTTCTAAGGAGGGCTTCCCAGGTGGCGCTAGTGGTAAGGAATCCACCTGCCAATGCAGGAGACATAAGAGATGTGGGTTCCATCCCTGGGTCAGGAAGATTCCCTGGAGGAGGACAAAGCAACACACTCCAGTATTCTTACCTGGAGAATCCCATGGACAGAGGAATCTCTCAGGCTACAGTCCACAGCTTCGCAAACAGCCAGACGCGACTGAAGTGACTTAGCACACGCACATCCTGTTCTAAGGAATTATTTACATACTGTAGGTACATGGCAGGTTTGTGAATGGTACAAAAAAAATGTAGGAATGCAAATTATTATAGGTTCATAGACTAAACCAGGGATCTTCCCGGTCAACTGCCTTATAGGTGATGTGAAGGAAAGAACTATAATATGTAGAGTAGAAAATGAAATGATGGAGTGAAAGTGAGCAGAGATTCTCAAATTTAAGTGTGAATCAAAATTATGTGGAGCCTCTGCTAGACTCCAGGTACTAGGCCCTTAGAGATTCAGCCTCAGGAGGTGAGGGGCAGGCCAGGAACTTGCTTTCCGACACATTTTAGGAGATTCTGATGCTACAGGCTGACCCTTCGAGCAGAATAAATAGAAAGCCCATGCTTCACCAAAGCCTTTGATGTACAAAGCCAAACGTTTTAAACAAAGCACCATTGTGAAACGCACACAACATCTGCAGGGGTGATTAGATCCTTTAGCTTCCTATTTACAAATACTGATACAAGCAAAATTAGGCAGGGGAATTAAGAAACACCAGGCGGCGAGCCTAAAGCAAACCAATGCGGCTTTGGAGCTGCTTTCTTTTATCATTTCCGTGGTTCCTCAGGGAGCCCCAGTGAGAGTTTCGAGAGTTGGTGCTAGCAGGTCTGTATCACAAAGAAGGTAAGGACTATAGCAAGGAATATTAGGAAACTCTCTATATCCTCTAATATTTTTTCAAAGATGACATCAGGTCAAGTCAACCGTTTATCATAAACACCAAGGGGACAATGAAAAGTTGCCAGACTAAAATCTCAGGGGCTTAAAAAAAGAGAATAAAAGGAGTTCATTTTTGCCTGGAAATAAGCAGATAAAAGACTACTTTTAAGAGACACCCTTTGTTGGGAAATAAATTTTGATTTTGTAAAGCCATGGTTGCCATATTGAAAATGTGTTATAGACCAGTTATTTTAGTAGGAATATTATTTCATTTAATCCTCATGATAATCAGATAATATAATAATGACTGTCATTGTCATTTTACAGAGGAGAAAACTGAGGCTTAAGGAAGTAAAGGAATTTACATAAAGAAGATAACCTGTGAGATAGCTAGAATTAAAATCTTGTTCTCTTTCCTACCATCTCAACTGTTTACACACTGTGGTACAGTCATCGCTTCCCTTACAAGTTCATGATGATTTTGAGATTCCATGGCACATCTCTTTCCCTTGACTTATTTTCCATCTTCTAGCAACATAACAACTCCCCACAAAAATGGGCTAGGAATAATGCATTTATTATTAATAACTGTATCCTAGGGGAAATCTGCAAGGAGATCAAACCAGTCAACCCTAAAGGAAATCAATCCTAAATATTCATTAGAATGTTTGTTGCTAAAGCTGAATCTCCAATACTTTGGCCACTTGCTGCAAAGAGCCACCTCACTGGAAAAGACCCTGATGCTGAAAGATTGAAGGCAGGAGGAGAAGGGGAGAGCAGAGGATGAGACGGTTGGATGGCATCACTGATGCAATGGACATGAGTTTGAGCCAGCTCTGGAGATAGTAGAGGACAGGGAGCCTGGCCTGCTGCAGTCCATGGGGTCACAAAGAGTCCGCACGACTGAGCGACTGAACAAAGGTAAATCTTCATGCTAGCTAATGTTTCCCAGTAGAAGGAAATTGCCCTCAGAGTGAAGATGATGATGCTATAAGAAAGACTAGTATATGTTTTGGGTTCCTGATATTTATGAAAACTGATAGGAGCTGTATAGCTTTGAGATACAATTCTTATTCATGTTTCATGAATACTGGTTTCATTGAAAATCTTTATTTTTATACTTAGGGCAGCATTGTATCCTTCAGGATATGATTGATCACAAGAAATGTTAAAATTGACCCAGCTGGCTCAAAACAAGAACTCAGGAGGTGGAAAACATGATGTCTGGAGGTGGATAGTCTAGACAGTGGCTCAGTGATACCATCCAGGGCCAGGCTTTTTCTAACTCACAGTGGTTCTCCAGCCCATCACCATCACTATTATCCTCTCTATGGATAGTTGCAAGGTGGCTGCTATAGCATCTCTTTGCAGCAGCATGCCAAGAAGGAAGGAAGGAAGAGCTGGGTTGGGAGAAAGGGGCTGTCTTTTTATCTGGAGATAGAATCTTTCCTGGGTGCCTTTTTATTTTGATAGAGTAGAGAAGTGCTAAGAGGTAGAGCGTAATCAGAATTGACTCCAATCAACTGATATCCACTTCCTAGGTTTGGGTACATAGTTGATTCGGAAAGAGTCTGAGTTAGGTTACAAGAATGAAGGAGGGCGTGGCTGTGGGAGAAGCACCACTGTGCCTGCCAGCATCACTGTTCCCCCAACAACAAGCCTTCTCCCATCTAAAGTCCTTGGTCGGGGAATTTTAGAAACTATATTCAGTAGGACAGCACTTGCCTTCTAGGGGCCAAGAATTTAATCCAGATGGCCCTGCAGAGATCAAACACAGGTGATGATGAAGATGAGCAGAAATCACAGTTCTGGTAAAGTTTTATGAAAAACTGCATATAATGTAGAGAGAACACTCTTTATTCATTCTTCCCATATTACATCTTGCAGTACGTGCTTATATGTGAGACGGCTTTGATGTGTCCAATAAATATCAGATAGCAGAAACAGAATGTGGGCAAATCACACATTTGCATTTGTTTTCATTTTTGAGAGTTGCTCTACTAAATGAGAGAAAGAACTTGATTTTATTCTAGCCCTGAAAATTATTACGAGTGACTCACAATGAATGTTGCATCATTGGATATTAATAACACTTTTAAAAAAGCAAGCCTGCAGGCTGAGTCTTTATTGGATTCTCTTCCAAATGCAATTCAAAGTTATTGAGAATGTGGGCTTAAAATATAAGGACGTTCACGAGTGATGAACTCCCACGTGCCACATAGGTTCTCTGTGATTTGCAGCATTTGGATTTAGTTCACAGTCTACTCTGCGAATCCTTTTGTATTCCCAACTGCGTCTCTGATTTTGAAGCTTTTAGATACTTCTCTTCTGCATCATTTTAAGTAGATTCCAAAGTTCATAACTAAGGAAAGGCAATTTTTCTAGCCTGTCTCTTTCGTCCCCAGTAAATAACCCATTTTAGGCCACTGGGTTAATTTCTCCTCTGTAGCCAGCCATCTAACCTACATAGATTTTTTTTTTTTAAAGTTTATTAGAGTACAGTTTCTTTACAATATTGTGTTAGTTTCAGCTGTGGAGCAAAGTGAATCGAGCTATATGAACATATATATCCCCATTTTGGGGGGACTTCCTTCCCTTTAGGTCACCGCAGAGCACTGAGGAGAGGTCCCTGAAGCTGACAGTAGGTTCTCATCAGTCATCTATTTCATACACAGTATCAGGAATATATATATGTCAATCCTGCCTCACTTATTCAGACAATTTATTTGCTCTTACAATAAAGCTCTTAGTATAACACTGGCAGAGAGCCCAAGGAAGTGTTAAATAAACGCTAGTTATTATTAGCTTTTTTTTTATTATTAGCTTTTAAGTGTTATTTTACTTATCATTAGTGTGAAGAGTCCTATTACCTCCAGATCTTTACACAGGTACTCAAGTGGTAATAAGTGTGCAAACTCTGAAGCTTGGAGATTATCTGGAACAGGTCTCCACCACTTATAGGTACCATGGACAAATTCTTGCATCTCTCTGTACTGTTTTCCCTTCTGTAAAATGAAGATATTGTAAGTACTGTCCTCATTCTCATTTTTTAAGGATTAGGTTAAAGAACATATCTGTGACTTAGATGACTTTGATTAGATGCATTAGATACTGACTAATTCTATTACTTCCCGCATAATTAGCAATGCTACTATTACAAAAGCTACTACTTGTACCAAAGCTACTCTGCATCTCTCCACTTTATTCAACATGTATTTTCATCTTCTCTGTCAATCTATATTCTCCCTATGGCCCCCCAAATCCTTAAAGGTTGTGTTAAAGCAAACTATCCCAAACACTTGGTTGTATAAAGTAAGATTTTAACATTTCCACGGATTCTCTGGGTCAGGAATTTGGGCAGGGCACTGTGAGAACAGCTCGACTCTGCTCAGCAGGGTCTGAGTCTTGAGCTGGAAAACTCGAAGGCTGGCTCCACAGGGCAGCTTCAGTGAGCGCGGCCCAAGGCTGGGGCTGGGCTCATCCAGGCCGTTCATTTGCTTGCCTGGAGCCTGGCCGGAGAAGACTCAGACAGCAGAGCACTGGAAGAGCTGGGGCTCCCTGGGCATCCCTGCAAATCTGTGGACTCCCCAGATGGTCCAGTCTCCAATACTTTGGCCACCTGACATTGGAAAAGACCTTGATGATGGGGAAGACCGAAGGCAAAAGGAGAAGCAGGCAGCAGAGGATGAGATGGTTAGATAGCGTCACTGACTCAATGCACGTAAGTTTGAGCAAGCTCTGAGAAACAGTACAGGACAAAGGAGGCTGGCATGCTGCGGTCGTGGGGGTCTCAGAGTCGTGACTGAGCGCCTGACTGACAACATGTGGTACTTTCAGCGTGGCAGCTTCAGGCAGGTGGGCATTTTACCTAACAACTGGGGGATTGCACAGTGTGTGTCCCGAAAGAAAGAGCAAGGCATACTGCCTTTTGCAATCTAGCTTCTGAAGTCAGACAGACTTAATTCTGTCATAGTCACAGGCCCAGAGAGGAGCATGCATCCCACCTCGCCATGGAAGAGTGTCAGTGTCTCACTGTGAGCAGAGCATATGGCATGTGAGACCTAAGTGTGGGCGTAAATGGGGGCCAAGAGGTGAGCACCTCTGAAAACTAAAATCGGTCATGCTCCCATCAAATCTGGTCTTTAACGTGTAGAACAACCACCCTTCCCCTTGGAAGACTCTTTGTTTCTCCCCCACAGTCCATTACTTCGGGGAAAGAGCACTTTTCTCTAACCTGGTCTCAAAGGGAGGAGAGGATATGGTCCTGGAGTGGGTCCCCAAGTCACTGGTCCTGAGTTAAGAGGACTGGAGGAGATCAGTGTCATCTGCTGATTGTTTGACAGCAAGTCTTTCTGCTTCGTGACTCATGGATGCTGACTTTACTGCTTCAGTGTCACATCGCTAAAGAGAGTCTTTATTTTTCTCATTAACTAGCACTAGCTCTTCAACTTCTAGCTCTTCAACTTCTAGGTTTCTGGAACTTCCTTTCTATTATCAGCTGCTATATTCACCTGACATTTTCATCAAGTCATCCCAAACTCCACCAATGTCTCCTTACTGTCTATTATACTCAACCCAGATTTCTTAGCTTCCTTGTAAGAAGAGCCATGTATTCACTTGGCACTCCTTCCCTTTAGCCTGGATTCTTGTTTCTTCCCAAGTAAGATTTTCCACTATCGTTTCTCTTGCCTTTACTTCCACTAGAATGCCCCACCAGGTTCCTTCTTGTACAATTTCCTATTCCTTGTCACTTTCAAACCAGATTCAAAGATATGACCACCACCCAAGGAAATACTTTCATTCATACATCAACTGGCACTAATATGTGTACACACACATACACATAGACACACACACACTACTTACAAAGTCATTTTAGAAGATACTTTTAAATGCTTGAAATGTTGCACCAGACTGGGATTATGTTGCCTGTATATACTCATCTTGATCAACCTGACTACAGGGTTTTAACTTCCTAATGTGTCTTTGGTATTTTCATGACACAGCACATCAGATTGCATCCTATATTGCCCATATATTAAATGTGTATTCACTACCCAGTGGATCCTACTGGCTGACAGAGTTTGGGTTATGAATGAACAGTGTTATAAAACCCTCCAAATCATCTGATATAAATATTTTATCAGAAGAGGAAACCAGACGTTGGTCTAATTATAAACCAGAAGAAAAATGGGTAATGACTATGAATGTCACTAAAAGAAAAAAAAAATGAACTGCTGTCATGTCTCAGAGAACTTGAATATGTTTTGTGTCCCTTCCCATTATTTCTATTGGCCTACTCTGTACATGTCTGAAAATGGCTAAAGGTGTATATTTTATCCCTTGGTTTGGAGAGAAAACTGAGGAAACATTCATGGGAAGAGGAGGGATGATGAATCTTGAGAACAGTTGTGTAGAGTCTATTGCCTGATGAGACACTCATAGTTTTTAGGTGTCTCTTTGAATTTGGCCACGCCACTGGAATCACTCCCTCTCATTCTATGGCTCAGCTTTATATCAATAGTAACCACTGGGGTAAGGGTCAGAGCATTTCCATGAAGGTGGAATGATGTCTTTGCAGTATAACCACTTGGCTGGACTGAACTACACCTCCCCAAAGCCCCTTCTTCTATGTTCCTGGCTAGAATGTGTCATCAGAGATAATTTCACACAAGACTTGGAGGTTGGAGGTGATGCATAGCTGTATGCTTTCACTTTTGGAAGATTGGAGAAGATGCTTTTGTCTCTCACACCTTCTCACTAATGGACCAGTTCACTCTACTGCTTCTGGGCGGCACCTGCGCTTGTAACTGGTCCACCTTCCCCGGGTCTTCCTTCAAGGTCTCCAACTCTTGGGCCAGATGTGTTTAGCCTATGACACAGCTCCAGCATCTTCAAGACACCCATGCCACCAAGGTGAAAGGCCAAAAGAATGCCATGGGCTCGGCAGGCCCTTGATCTCTTCCTCTTTACCTCCACCTTCCTTTCCCAACTGCCTGCCCTGGGAAGTTTAGCAAGTCTTATGAAGACAGTTTAATGAGCTACCACATGAGTTGATACAGGTCAAATCCCTGTAACAAATCCACATATATATGGATATATATAACCCCAGTGTTTCTGCTTCTCTGATTAAACCCTGATACATACAGAGGGTTTTAGTATTATTTTCCGTAAAATGGAAAGCATGTCATATTTCAAAAATAATATGTTCTTTCTGGGTGGAAAAAAGATAATGTAGAGTTTGGGAATTGGTTCAAATATTGAGACCTCTAGACCTTCAACCCTTCAAAATATTCCATCTCTATCTATTTATGGCATGGCAAGAATAAAAACATCCAAGGAAAGCCAAGCAGTTTACTAAACATTGGTGATTCTCTTTATAGTTGATCTTCAGGAGATGGAACTATTTTTCACTGATTTTTTTTTTCCCTAAAGAAACTCAAGTCTTCACAGCCACTCCTCTCTGATCAGAGAGATGTACTCCCAAACTCTGTCTTATTCCTTCTCATATCAAACTGCATGTCAAAGAGGTCCTATCTATTTATTCATCCTTTGACTTTTGAACTGAAGGAATTTTTCAGCTTAAAAATATATTTTCTGCACTGCACGCTGAGAGGAGAAATCAGTGTTAGCTTCTGAGAGAAACAGGGAAGGCTTTGCTAAGTTGCTGGCCCAGGGAGCAGAGCCATGAATGTCATGGAGACATTAGATTCTGTGCTTTTCCCCTATGAAAGAGTGTTGCAGAAAAACTTCATAATAAACCCACTAGCTTTCCAAATCTATTTACCATTTGCTGTCACCTTGAAGGCAGTCATGAAGAGGCAAACTCTCATTCCATGCCTGGTGACTAGAAAGCCATCATGGCAGCCTCCCGCTGGAACCTCCTTACGCATGTTAAATTCGTACAGTCTTTGAGTCCCGCAGATTCCAAGTCAGTATCTCCTTCTACTATGTTGACAAGCATTAACTACTGCCAACCCGTGTGTCATGGTGGTACACCGAGACCCATCCCACCTCCTTTAAATTTGTTTTCTGGAGTTAATTGTTTACATGAGATCAAGTAGCAGATGGAATTTGTTGGTTGATTTGTGGCTGGCGTGTGTTGCCTTTGCCTCAGTTTATTAGTGTGTAAACGGAAATAGCAATAACCTGCCTCCAGTTCCACACATCCTCCGGCAAGCTGTGGAGTTTGGGTGAACTTACCCAAGGATCTGCTTGCTGTGACTGTCACGTGGGGAGGGTCCTCTCTCAGCGCCGGGGGTGCAGTGTGGATGCTATCAAAGCACCGGGGCTTGAGGTGGTCTTCTCCTGCCTCTCAGAACACCCTGCAGCTCAGGTCTTCCCTGTGGCTCAAACAGTAAAGAACCTGCCTGCAATGCAGGAGACCTGGGTTTGATCCCTGGGTTGGGAAGGCCCCCTGGAGACGGAAATGGCAACTCACTCCAGTATTCTTGTCTGGGAAATTCCATGGACAGAGGATCCTGGCGGGCTACAGTCCACGGGGTCACAAAGAGTCAGACACGACTGAGCAACTAACAACAACAACAACTCAGCAAACCCACGTCCATCACTTTCAGGTAACGGAGGAAGGAATTCAAACTTTTTGACATCTTTCATAAACTCAGACAATACAGGAAGAAGGAAGGTACGTCTGTGAATGTCCGTATACTAGTTTTGCTTTGTGGAAAACTGCTGCTTATTTCTTGCCTAAGGTTTGGTAAAGCAGAAACAGTATTTCATACAGACTACTGGGTTTTGGGCTTTCCAGGTGATGCTGGTGGTAAAGAACCAGCCTGCCAGTGCTGGAGACATGAGAGACATGGGTTCGATCCCTGGGTCGGGAAGATCCCCTGGAGGAGGGCATGGCAACCCACTCCAGTATTCTTGCCTGGAGAAGTCCATGGACAGAGGAGCCTGGCAGGCTACAGTCCATGGGGTCGCAAAGAGTCGGACTCAACTGAAGCAACAGCACGCACACACTGGGTTTTAGACATGCATGTCTGATGATATAGCTTTAAAATTAGTATTCTTGGAGTCCGATGGAACAGATTTGATTGGTTGATTGACTCACGAATTCGTTCTTGAGGACCTTATTACCTTAAGCCTTCCTTCATCCCTTGCCAGCATCACAGGAGACACTGATGTCGGAACTTTTCATTTCTGTAACCTCCTTAACTCCAACGATCTCCACCTCCACTGAAGTTCAACCACACACTCCCATGACAACACCAAGAACCTGAAACTAAGCCACCTCTAAAATCCTACTCCCTAACCACAAAACTAAGGTTTGTGCTCTCTGAACCTCTCTGCATCAGTCCTTTGACCTCATTATTCTGCTACCCTAGACACTTTCCTACTTTCTGCCTGTCCTCTTGTGATACCATTAATAATACTTCAGCTTATCTTATATTTAACTCCATCAACCTGTCTTGTAAAATTCTAAAGCTTTATTCCGCCAACCTTCTCTTTGTTCCTGTCAAGGTGCTGTGGAGCGTCACTGGAAAAAGTCCCACAGTAATTCTTCACGCCACTCTGCTCGTTGATATGCAATGGCCCTACCGGATGTTCTTTGTTTATTCCAAACTTTCACAAGTTCCGCAATAAAGTCTGCCTCTCTTTCTAAAAAAATCTGCTCCTCCAGATCAAGAAATATAATTATATGTGCAAGATATTGGACAATGTCCCCAACTCCAGCTCCTAGCATAGTATCTAGCTTTTTTTTTTTTTAATATTAGTAAACATTTGATGAACGAAAGAAAACCTACCACACTTCTGAATATCTCAGGGATAATTCTCCAAGCCCCACAAATAAAATCAAGAGACTAGTTACAACCATTTCAACTGTTACCATCCATGGAAATCATCTCAATCCATCATCAACGTCTTTCTGTCCACTTTCTCAAAGTTAATTCTTTAATCCGCACATTTCAAAAGGCTTAATCACTCTATTAATCACTCACTCTATCTTCTAAATTTTCAACTATTTATTCTCCAAAATCTCCCTCCTCACAGTGTATGCACACATTCAACTTTCTCCATGTGAAGAATATTCCTTCCTTTATTATGCTTTTTTTTTCAGTCATTTGTTTGCAAAGCAGTAACTTACCCTCCTCACCTTTCCTTAGATTCTCTACCCACTGAAATATGACAGACATATTCAATAGTCCAACTACGGTCTCTCACTAAAAGACTTAGTTTCCATACCAAAAGACATTTTTTAACCCTTGTTAGACCTCTTCTTTCATTTCCAATTCTGCTTTTATTTCTTCTAACTGAATGCCAGTGTTCTCCCAATGTCCATCTTCAGGCCTCTCCTCCCCTACTCTACAACCTCAATGTAAAGAAATAGAGGAAAACAAAAGAATGGGAAAGACTAGAGATCTCTCCAGGGAAATTAGAGATACAAAGGGAACTTTTCATGCAAAGATGGGCACAATAAAGGATAGAAATGGTATGGACCTAACAGAAGCAGACGATATTAAGAAGGTGGCAAGAATACATAGAAAAAGTAGACAAAAAGATCTTCATGACCCAGATAATCATGATGGTACGATCACTCACCTAGAGCCAGACATCCTAGAATGCTAAGTCAAGTGGACCTTAGGAAGCTTCACCAGGAACAAAGCTAGTGGAGGTGATGGAATTCCAGCTGAGCTATTTGAAATCCTAAAAGATGATGCTGTGAAAGTGCTGTACTCAATATGTCAGCAAATTTGGAAAACTCGGCATTGGCCACAGTACTGGAAAAGGTCAGTTTTCATTCCAATTCCAAAGAAAGGCAATGCCAAAGAATGTTCAAACTGCCGCACAATTGTACTCATCTCACACACTAGTAAAGTTAATGCTCAAAATTCTCCAAGCCAGGCTTCAACAGTACGTGAACCATGAACTTCCAGATGTTCAGGCTGGATTTAGAAAAGACAGAGGAACCAGAGATCAAATTGCCAACATCTGGTGGGTCAACAAAAAAGCAAGAGAGTTCCAGAAAAATGTCTACTTCTGTTTTATTGACTATGCCAAAGCCTTTAACTGTGTGGATAACAACAAACTGTGGAAAATTCTGAAAGAGATGGTAATACCAGACCACCTTACCTGTCTCATGAGAAATCTGTTATGCAGGAAGCAACAGTTAGAACTGGACATGGAAAAACAGACTGGTTCCAAATAGGGAAAGGAGTACATCAAGGCTGTATATTGCCACCCTGCTTATTTAAGTTACATGCAGAGTTCAGTTCAGTCGCTCAATTGTGTCTGACTCTTGCAACCCCATGGACAGCAGCACGCCAGGCCTCCCTGTCCTTCACCAAACTCATGTCCACTGAGTTGGTGATGCCATCCAACCATCTCATCCTCTGTTGTCCCCTTCTCTTCCTGCCTTCAATCTTTCCCAGCATCAGGGCCTTTTCCAATGTGTCAGTTCTTCTCATCAGGTGGCCAAATACTGGAGTTTCAGCTTCAGCATCAGTCCTTCCAATGAATATTCAAGACTGATTTCCTTTAGGATGGACTGGTACATCATATGAAATGCTGGGCTGGATGAAGCACAAGCTGGAATCAAGATTGCCAGGAGAAATATCAATAACCTCAAATATGGAGATGACACCACTTTTACACAGAAAGCAAAGAATTAAAGAGACCCTTGATGAAAGTGAAAGAGGAGAGTGAAAAAGCTGGCTTAAAACTCAACATTCAGAAAAGTAACATCATGGCATTGGTCCCATCATTTCATGGCAAATAGATGGGGAAAAAATGGAAATAGTGACAGATTTTATCTTCTTTGACTCAAAATCACTGCAGATTGTGACTACAGCCATGAAATTAAAAGATGCTTGCTCCTTGGAAGAAAGGTTATGACCAACCTAGAGAGCATTTTCAAAAGCAGAGATATTACTTTGCCAACAAGGCTCCATCTAGCCAAAGCTATGGTTTTTCCAGTAGTCATGTATGGAAGCGAGAGCCGGACTATAAAGAAGTCTGAGTGCCGAAGAACTGATGGTTTTGAACTATGGTGCTGGAGAAGGCTCTTGAGAGTCCCTTGAACTGCAAGGAGATCCAACCTACAGGAGATCAGTCCTGAATATCCACTGAAAGGACTGATGCTGAAGCTGAAACTCCAATACTTTGGCCACCTGATGCGAAGAACTGAGTCATTGGAAAAGGCCCTGATGCTGGGAAAGATTGAAGGCAGGAGGAGAAGGGGACAACAGAGGATGAGATGGTTGGATGGCATCACCAACTCAATGGACTTGAGTTTGAGTAAACGCCGGGAGTTGGTGATGGACAGGGAGGCCTGGCATGCTGCTGTCCATGGGGTCGCAAAGAGTAGGACACGACTGAGCAACTGAACTGAAGTGAACTGAACTACTTCCTCATCCTGAATAACTTGTCCACAAACATGACTGAATTTCTACCTCCTAAAGCTAAATCCCGTGCATAGATTTCTATTGCTTCCATAAAGCATTTAACCTCAATAAATCCAAAGTTGAACTAATCTCTGATCCTCCACACCCCAACCTGACCTACCATCCCACTGCCCAAATCAGAAACACAGGAGTCACCGCAAACACCTTTCTCACCCTCACCACGTATAATCAATCCCTTAATTCTGTCAATGAAAACTCCTAATGCCTCCCCAATCAAAATGAGCTCTGGGTAAATAAGCTTGAAAATGTTTCATATTTTATTTTTCCCTTGAGACATCAAAAAAACCTGGGGATTTCTGCAGTCAACAAGGTCTTTCATTTTGTTTAATCCAGCACTTTCAAATTTACAACCACCAGTCCCATTGCTAATAATACCTATAGAAATTTCACAGAATTAAATGTTCCTGCAAACAGTTTGGGGGCTTCCCAGGTGGTGCTAGTGGTAAGGAACCCACTTGCCAATGCAGAAGATGTGGATGCAACCCCTGGATCAGGAAGATCCCCTGGAGGAGGGCATGCAACCCACTCCAGTATTCTTGCCTGGAGAACCCCATGGACAGAGGAGCCTGGCAGGTTAGGGCTCAGAGGGTTGCAAAGAGTTGCACGTGACTGAAGCACCATAACATGCACACATGCACACAGGAAACAGTTTGAAGACTTGTTCCTTGCTCCCCTTTCTCCAGCTGTCACTGCATAATAGACACTGCTGATACTCTGCCCAGTTTCCTCAGAAACGTTTTTACCAACCTCACGCCACCATCGCCCAGCTTCTGTCCTCCCGCCACTAAACACACATACTTTTGGGCTTCCCTGGTGTCTCAGACAGTAAAGAATCCACCTGCAATGTGGGAGGCCCAGGTTTGATTCCTGGGTTGGAAAGATCCCCTGGAGACGGGAATGGCTACCCACTCCAGTACTCTTGCCTGGAGAATTTCATGGACAGAGGAGCCTGGCGGGCTACAACCCATGGGGCCACAACGAGTTGGACATGACTGAGAGACTTTCACTTCACTTCCACTTTGACATTCAGAGGACTGTCCTTGGCGTGAAGCTTTATTGTGCTCCTGATCTGCATGATCGTCATGCAGATCCTAAGCCAAGCCAATCCTAAGGCAAGGATTTGTGTGCTTCTGCTCTAGAGAGATCCAGAGGAGGCTTAGAACCCACACCTCCTTCAGTGTACCTTCTAGCCAGTGGCCATGGCATGTGATACAAAGTGAGGTGTAATTCATACTACAGACCTCATCGGGGAGTAAGCTGAGACTGAGCCCATTCCTGAACACATATCCTTGTTTGGCTTTTTGGCCTCCTCTGTTCTGCTTCCCATATTTCCTCATGCAATCTTCTGCAAGCAATGCCTTTGTAAATCACTTGCACACAAATCCTGGCTCAGGGTTTGCATCCTGCCAATGAGAGGCCAACACTTTTATTGCAGGCTCTCTCCTTTGATGACTCAAACTACCTCCATATTCCATTAAATTGCCTCTCTGCCTTCGACCTTCCCTTCCTCCATTTCTTCCAGGAAAAACCCCTTACCCAAGCACCTGGACATCCACCATCGGACACAGACCACATCCTCCAGCTCCAGCTCCTCCTTCCCTTCCAAGTGAGCCTAACCTCTGGCTGTACTAAGCAACCATTGTTTTCCAAATACACAAGGGTCCATCAAGGCGTCTCAATATTTCACAAGCTATGTCTATCATCAGAAGTATCCTTTCTCACCTTTTCAAGTCAGCAAATCCATACTCTTCCTTCAAAAGTATTTCCAGCATCCCAGTGACCATTTCCTTAACTCTGTCCTCTTGCAGTCTAGCCGTCTGCCCTTCACCTCTAAAAATGTTTGGTCATTATAGTCTAATTGTTTAAATGCTGTCTGACTTCCTTTCTAAGGAAGAAACTGACCTTTCTAAAGGTCAGTTATTCTGAAGGAAGGGTCTTGCTTACTTGGACCATCAGAGAATCCTATTAATAGCAGAAGATACTCAGTAAAATATCCATTACAACCTAGAAATCACCAGTCCATTCATCACTGAGTCCTGGGGTTGAGACTCAACCCCTGTCACAGGCTTAGTGACCTAACTAATCTATGAGAACATGCTAGATTTTTTAGCTGTCTCTGTCTTCCACATTGCCAATCACAAATTATCTAAGTCAAATCCCAACAGACAACATCCCAAAATGAAATATTTGATGTGTCAAATTGGTCTCCGTAAGCTTGCTTGCCAGATTTATTTGGGCACTTTAAAGAAATTAAACATCAACTTAATTTTGTGTGAAATAATTAGATTCTACCTTCTTAGGCACTGAAGACTTGCAGGGTTGAACAGTTAAAGCGTATTTACAAAAGAACAGCTGTGTTGCAGGAGGAGATTGGTGGTTCTTATTTCCTCTATTGAGGAGTGGATCTGGGATTTCAGTGCTGATAAAGATACAGTGACCCCAGCTCCTGACCCCAAAGTACCTTTCTTTGTGGGCTTGCCAGTGGTTCAGCAAAGATAAACATTATGTGTCCATGTTTCTGGTGGTATTTCTTTAAAAAGCAAAATTAATAGTTTCCCCACTGCCCTCTGTCCTCAATTCCCACTACTTGGGAGGATTTTGTAGATAGATCTGTAACTTGTACGGTCTGTTAAGTTTAATAAGCCCCAAATGGGAAGCAGCACAATGCATTATTGCTTTAGCCTTGTCTGTGACCTACACACCAGAAATGTCATCTGGCTTTTGTCTGGAACAGAATTCGCCAGGAGGTCTCTCCTGGAGGCTTCCTGAGTTAGTCTACAGACTGCTGGTTACAAACAAACAAGTAAGGCCGTTCTTCAGATAACTGACCAGGACATTTTTTTACATAATTAAATTTGTTTCTTTTTAACTGAAAGATAATCGTTCTACAATATTATGTTGGTTTCTGCCAAACAGCAACACGAATCAGCCGTGGGTATACAAATGTCCCCTCCCTCCTGAAGCTCCCTCCCACCTCCCTCCCCACCCCACCCCTCTAGGTTGTCACAGAGCCCTGGTTAGAGTTCCCTGAGTCAACAACAAATCCCCGCTGGTGATCTAACATATGGGAACGTATATGTTTCCCTTTTAGTCTCTCCATTCATCTACCCTCTCCTTCCTTCCCCTCCCCCACCACGTCCTTAAGTCTGCTCTCTATGTCTGTGTCTCCATTGCTTGACCAGGACATTCTAATTCCAATGCTTCCATATAATATGATTTACTTTTGTGGGAGTAAATAAATGCCTGCTCATTTATATTATATGTAATATAATTTATATTATATAATATAATGTATATATATATGTATATATTTACATATGATTTATATTACACATAATATGTCCAGAAGTCCAACACAAAACACTTATTTTGGAATTAGTGAAATGTGTCATCCGTTATTTTCTATCGGCATCCTTTTTACTCTTTTTTCTTTCTTCTTTTTATTCAATCTTCTCACCATGTAAAAAACAAGGTTAGTGACTTAAATTATTTCTCCTAACTCTATGGGTTGCATGGGTGGTTCTACAGACCCAAACTGAAACTTTTCATGCATCTGTTGTGTGCTAGGGCTTGTTCAGGAGACTTTATTGATCTTGGCCAGGTTCTTCCATGTATCTGCAGCCTCAGTCAGGACATTTGGCAGACTTGCCCTTTCTCTCTATATCTCATACACTTTCAGGCTAAGATGGCATGTTTTCATAATGAAGATGCTATTGGCTAAAGCAAGTCACAAGGCAGCCCAGAGTCCAGGGTGGACCCAGAGACCTCCTGTCCTGATGGGAAGAACTGCTCAGTCATATCACAGCGAGTGTGGACACAGGGGAAGGGGTGAGGTTGGGGCCATTTTAAAAAGCAGTCTCTGTCCTAAGAGTGAAGTAAGCCAGAAAGGGAAAAACAATGTTATATATTAATGCATATATGGGGGCTTCCCAGGTGGCTCAGTGATGAAGAATCCACCAGCAATGCAGGAGATACAGGTTCGATCCCTCAGAAACAGTGGTCTGGAAGACCCCCTGGAACAGGAAATAGAAACTCACCTCAGTATTCTTGCCTGGGAAATCCCATGGACAGAGGAGCCTGGTGGGCTACAGTCCATGGGTCACAAAGAGTCAGACACGACTGAGCACGCAAACACAACAATGCATATATGTGGAAACTAGAAAAATGGGAAAATAAGCCTATTTGCAAAGCAGAAATAGAGACAGACATAAAGAACAAGCTTGGCTTCATTCAAGGAGGGAAAGAGAGGGTGGGATGAATTGGAAGACTGGGATTGACATGTAAGCACTACTGATGCTCTGTGTTAAAAGCAGATAATGAATGAGAACCTGTTGTACAACACAGGAAACTCTGCTCAATGCTCTGAGGCAACTCAATGGGAAGGAAACCCAGAAAAGAGGGGATGATACACATATGTCTGATTTACTTTGCTCTGCAGTAGAAACTAAAGCAACATTGTAAAGTGACCATGCTTCATCTTAAAAACTAAAAAAGAATTAAAAAAATAAACACGAGGGCAGTCTCTCTCCTTAGGTTTTTGGGTGTGCCATAACTTCAACGTTTTCAGTTTACACCCTCCCAAACATACCTTCTTGTCCAGAAAACTTGTGCTTAGAAAATCATCTGAGAAACATATTCACAGAGAGATGAATGTATCTTAAAACTAAATGCATTGTTTATATAGAAAATATTTCTAAAAGACTACCTCACAGCCCTCCCCACTCCTCACATACACATACAACTGAGAATCTCGAAAATAAAGAGAAGCATATATAAGCAAGTAGTTCCAAGAAGCATTCTGCATGGCAAGGGGAAATGCTCAGTAAAATTCTCTATATAATAGCAGTAGTGATAACAAATTATACAATAATATCTGTGTGCATTTATTGAGTACTTACTATGTGTCAGACTTTGAGCCAAAAGCTTTAACTCACAATCGCATTGCTTTGAGGAGGTTATTATGGGGGTAATATCCATTTCATAGGCGAGGACACTGAGGCTTAGCTGGATTAAGTAATGTGCACCCTGCCCCCCAGTTATTTGACGACCGTGTCAGGATGTGCGTCTGCACTTGCGTGTCACAAAGTGGATGCTCTTCACCATTGTGTGCACCCATATCTGGCTTTCTCTACAAATTAATGGTAAGATTGATGTACCATTACTCTCCACCAGGGGTTCCTAACATTAACTGGAAACTGAGGTATGGCAAAAACCACCACAATATTGTAAAGCAATTATTCCCTAGTTAAAATAAATAAATTAGTTTAAAACATACTAATGCTTTGGATCTACTCTAGAAATGCTGGAAGCTGTGCTCAACATGGGAATCTTAAAATCTCCCCCAGGGACTTCCCTGGTGGTCCAGTGGTTGAGAATCTGCCTTCCAAGGCAGGGGACCTGGGTTCAATCTCTGGTCAGGAAACTAAGGTCCCAAATGCCATGCTGCAACTACTGAGCCCACATGCCACAAATAGAGAATCCATGGGCTGCAATGAAAAGATTCCGCATGACGTCATGAAGATCCCATGGGTCACAACTAAGACCCAATGCAGCCAAATAAATAAATATTTTTTAAAAACTTAAAACAAAATCTCCCCTAGATAAGTATGCTATGAGTACCGGTGCTAAGAGTGGTCCACGGACCAGTGGCATCAGCATCACCTGAACTTACTAGAATACAGATTCTCAAGTCCCTCCCTGATCTGCAGATTCAGAACATATGCGGTGAGGATCAGGAATCTGTGCCTCTAAAATTCCCCCAGATGATTCTGATTCTCATGAATGCTTGGTAATTACCACTTTATTTTCTTGGGCTCCAAAATCACTGCAGATGATGATCGCGGCCATGAAATTAAGAGACGCTTGCTCCTTGGAAGGAAAACAATTACAAACCTAGACAGCATCTCAGAAAGCAGAGACATTGCTTTGCCAACAAAGGTCTGTATAGTCAAAGCTGTGATTTCTCCAGTAGTCATGTATGGATGTGAGAGTCAGTCCATAAGTAAGGCAGAAAGCCAAAGAACTGACACTTTTGAATTGTGGTACTAGAGAAAACTCTTGAGAGTCCCTTGGACAGCAAGGCAATCAAACCAGTCAATCCTAAAGGAAATCAGCGCTGAATATTCATTGGAAGGACTGATGCCGAAGCTGGACCTTCAATACTTTAGCCACCTGATGCAAAGAGTTGACTCATTGGGAAAGACCCTGATGCTGGGAAAGATTGAGGGCAGGAGGAGAAGGGGACGACAGAGGATGAGATGGTTGGATGGCATCATCGACTTGATGGACCTGAGTTTGAGGAACCATCAGCAGACAGTGGAGGATGGAGGAGCCTGGTGTGCTGCAGTCCATTGGGTCACAAAGGATCAGACACCACTTAGCAACTGAGCAACAACAACGCTGATGATTCAACTCTGTGCCAGAGAACCGCCTGGAGAGCTTGAAATTGGAGATGTCTAGATCCTGCCCCAGAACGACTGAAACTGCATTTCCCCAGAAGTCTCCAGGCGATGCTGGTGCACTCAGAATTGAAAACCACATCTTTGTTCCAAATAGACTGTCCTGCTTAATGTATTCCTAGTGTATGGACATTGAGATCTATTAAACTACAGAGTTTTCTCCTTCTCATGAGAGACATAAACATAATGAATACAAATCTTTGTTCTAAAAGAAAAGTCTGGTGCTAAAAGTTAAAAAATCATATTCTCTGGTAAGAGCACGGCCTGATACTTTGGGATTCCAGAAATGACAGATTGATTGGTACCTCAGCTATAATTAGTAGGCTATAATGTCAGAGGGATGGCTGAGCCGTGACAATGGGTATGAAGCCACCCAAGGCCCCAGGACCCATAATTGTGCATCCCAGCAGAAGCCTGAGTGCAGTCATTATCCTTTCTAGAAATAAATAAAATGCCCAAGCATAACTGAATTTAAGATTAAATTCCGAAGCGGATGCCCTGTGTGGACATTGGATCTCCCATGGCAAATAAGAAATCACATTCTACTTCTTCCCCAAATTGCCATTTTTGATCTCCGTTGGCATATCTGAGAAATACTGGCTCATTACTAATTGGCCCCATAGCTCTGAGTCCTGGAACAGAAGAAATTAGGTTTAGGAAATATTTCTATTGCAGGTTATCTGGAAACTTTCAAAATGCCTCCTTTAGTAATTTCTATGGAGAGTCCTCCATGTAAAGACAGAGGATCTGTATACATTTAGGGATCATACTGTTTTTAAATAAACTTTCTGTTCAATTAAAATGACTTCCATTCTTATGTTTTTCAATTAATTTATGATCCAATAATATACATTTACTGGGTGCTTACTGGCTAGAAAGTATGATACCCAATACCATGAGTGATTTAAAATAACTTGTGCATAGTAGAGGGCTTCCCAGGTGGTGCCGTCCTGCCAATGCAGGAGATGCAAGAGACACAGGTTCAATCCCTGGGTCAGGAAGATCCCCTGGAGTGGGAAATGGCAACCCATTCCACTGTTCTTGCCTGGAAAAGTCCATGGACAGGGAACTTAGTGGACCATAGTCCATGGGGCAGCAAAGAGTTGGACGTGACTGAGCAACTAAGCATACATGCATCTACATAGTAGAAATTGCTATTTGAAGCATGAGTCCTAGACCAACAGGACCAGCATCTTTTAGGAACTTATTAGAAATGAAGATCCCAGGTCCCAGTCCAGGCCTACTGAGTCCTCTTGGTAAGATCTCCAGGGGAATGTGAAAGTGAAAGTCGCTCAGTCGTGTCCGAATGTTTGCCACCCCATGGACTATCAGTTCAGTTCAGTTGCTCAGTCGTGTCCAACTCTTTGTGACCCCATGAATCGCAGCACGCCAGGCCTCCCTGTCCATCACCAACCCCCGGAGTTTACTCAAACTCTTGTCCATCGAGTCAGTGATGCCATCCAGCCATCTCATCCTCTGTCGTCCCCTTCTCCTCCTGCCCCCAATCCCTCCCAGCATCAGGGTCTTTTCCAGTGAGTCAACTCTTCACATGAGGTGGCCAAAGTATTGGAGTTTCATCTTCAGCATCAGTCCTCCCAGTGAACGCCCAGGACTGATCTCCTTTAGATGGACTTGTTGGATCTCCTTGCAGTCCAAGGGACTCTCAAGAGTCTTCTCCAACACCACAGTTCAAAAGCATCAATTTTTCAGCGCTCAGCTTTCTTCACAATCCAACTCTCACACCCATACATGACCACTGGAAAAACCATAGGCTTGACTAGATGGACTTTATTGACAAAGTAATGTCTCTGCTTTTTAATATGCTATCTAGGTTGGTCATAACTTTCCTTCCAAGGAGTAAGCATCTTTTAATTTCATGGCTGCAATTACCATCTGCAGTGATTTTGGAGCCCCCAAAAATAAAGCCTGACACTGTTTCCACTGTTTCCCCATCTATTTCCCATTAAGTGATGAGACCAGATGCCATGATCTTAGTTTTCCGAATGTTGAGCTTTACGCCAACATTTTCACTCTCCTCTTTCACTTTCATCAAGAGATTTTTTAGTTCCTCTTCATTTTATGCTATAAGGGTGGTGTCATCTGACATAAGGGTGGCAAAATGATAGGATACTGAAAGAGAAACTCCCCAGGTCAGCAGGTGCCCAATATGCTACTGGAGATCAGTGGAGAAATAACTCCAGAAAAAATGAAGGGATGGAGCCAAAGCAAAAACCATACCCAGTTGTGGATGTGACTGGCGATAGAAGCAAGGTCCAATGCTGTAAAGAGCAATATTGCATAGGAACCTGGAATGTTAGGTCCATGAATCAAGGCAAATTGGAAGTGCTCAAACAGGAGATGGCAGGAGTGAATGTTGCCATTCTAGGAATCAGCGAACTAAAATGGATTGGAATGGGTGAATTTAACTCAGATGACCATTATATCTACTACTGTGGGCAGGAATCCCTTAGAAGAAATGGAGTAGCCATCATGGTCAACAAAACAGTCTGAAATGCGGTACTTGGATGCAATCTCAAAAACGACAGAATGATCTCTCTTTGTTTCCAAGGCAAACCATTCAATATCATGGTAATCCAAGTCTATGCCCCAATCAGTAATGCTGAAGAAGCTGACGTCGAACGGTTCTATGAAGACCTACAAGACCTTTTAGAAAGCTAACAACCAATAAAGATGTCCTTTTCATTATAGGGGACTGGAATGCACAAGTAGGAACTCAAGAAACACCTGGAGTAACAGGCAAATTTGGCCTTGGAATATAGAATGAAGCAGGGCAGAGGCTAATAGAGTTTTGCCAAGAGAATGCACTGGTGATAGCAAACACCCTCTTCTAACAACACAAGAGATGACTCTACACATGGACATCACCAGATGGTCAACACTGAAATCAGATTGATTATATTATTTGCAGCCAAAGATGGAGAAGCTCTATACAGTCAGCAAAAACAAGACCTGGAGCTGACTGTGGCTCAGATCATGAACTCCTTATTGCCAAATTCAGACTTAAATTGAAGAATGTAGGGAAAACCACTAGACCATGGACTATAGAGTCCATGAAATTCTCCAGGCCAGAACACAGGTGTGGGTAGCCTCAAACTCAGGTCTCCCGCATTGCAGGCAGATTCTTTACCAGCCTTAATGTTTGAGAAACACTGCAAATAGAAGATGTGGTTTTGTCTTCTCAAGGAAGTTGAAAAAGCACTACATACATGTATGGAAATCATATTCAACATTAGGGATGGAGCAAAACATGGTCCTTGCCCTTGGGGATCTTAAAGCTTACAGATGAATGTGATAAGTTGGATAATTAACTTAGGCCAGGTTCCATAGAAGTAGAGCCTGAGAGAGAAAGTTGGTACACATGGTATCGGGATAGCGTTCTCAGAAGAGGGTGGGAAAAGCTGGATGGGCCAGGTGAAGGAGCTAAGGAAGGAAGGGAGGAAGGATGTGGTCCCAGCTGGAATCAGCCCTTTGTACCCTGTGAAGAGAGTGTCTGACTATGAGCTGCCCCTAGATTTGGAGTTGAGGACAAAGATGCATTTAGATATGCTAAACTTAACAACTCTCCTTCCTACCTGGGTCAGGTTCCCTAAGTAGCATATGCCTGTGATTTAAAGTCATCCTGTTGCCTTCCTGAACATCTATGGCTTAAGCAGAGCTTGCAGTGGCCAAAAAAAGTCATCAGTCATGGACAAAAGCTTCTGTAAACACTAGTCCAGGACAGGACAGATTAGGCAATCTTGAAACTGGATAATTAATCAAGAGAACAAATACTCTTTAGCAAACACTGTAATATCCACACTGGGCTTCCAGTTCATCAGTTTACTGGGCCATCTGTCTAAGGAAAGTGCTAGCAGGAGTCAGTGCTCATTGTTGGAGCCTGCAGGGGGCTAGGAGGAGACTGCATGATAACGGACCTTCTCACTGACGTAAAGGAACCTGAAGAAGTAAGTCTTCCACTCACTGCTTTCTTGCCTGAAAGTTGTCAGGAGCCTCAACTTTCAGAGAACAGCTCCATGGAGTTTGCTGGATATCAGACACATACTCTCAGGCCATCAGCCTGTCTGCATCTGAGATGGCCTGGGCAAATTCATCTTAGAATCCTCTGTTGTGTCAGCAACACTTTCTAGTTGAATTTTATTTTTTCAATTATTCTTAAATTTTTAAAAATTATTGAGAGGATTTTTTAGCCAATATTATTTACTTTTGGGGCTTCTCTGGTGGCACAGCAGTAAAGAATCAGCCTGTCAATTTAGGAGACACAGGAGATGTGGGTTCCATCCCTGTGTCAGGAAGATTCTCTGGAGTAGGAAATGGAAACACATTCCAGTATTCTTGCCTGGAAAATTTCACAGGCAGAGGAGCCAGGTGGGCTACAGTCCGTGGGGTGGCAAAGAGTCAGATACAACTGAGCACGTGCACACATACACACACACACACTTACTTTTTTGTCAGCTGACCTTACTGGACCCTTCAGTTCAGTTCAGTCGCTCAGTCATGTCCGACTCTTTGTGACCCCATGAATCGCAGCATGCCAGGCCTCCCTGTCCATCACCAACTCCCGGAGTTTACTCAAACTCATGCCCATTGAGTCAGTGATGCCATCCAGCCATCTCATCCTCTGTTATCCCCTTCTCCTCCTGCCCCTAATCCCTCCCAGCATCAGGGTCTTTTCCAACGAGTCAACTCTTCACATGAGATGGCCAAAGTATTGGAGTTTCAGCCTCAACACAGTCCTTCCAATGAACACCCAGGACTGATCTCCTTTAGGATGGACTGGTTGCATCTCCTTGCAGTCCAAGGGACTCTCAAGAGTCTTCTCCAACACCACAGTTCAAAAGCATCAACTTTTCGGCACTCAGCCTTATTCACAGTCCAACTCATACATCCATACATGACCACTGGAAAAACCATAGCCTTGACTAGACGGACCTTTGTTGGCAAAGTAATGTCTCCGCTTTTTAATATGCTATCTGGGTTGCTCATAACTTTCCTTCCAAGGACTAAGCGTCTTTTAATTTCATGGCTGCAGTCACCATCTGCAGTGATTTGGGAGCCCAAAAAAATAAAGTCTGACACTGTCTCCACTGTCTCCCCATCTATTTCCCATGAAGAGATGGGACCAGATGCCATAATCTTAGTTTTCTGAATGTTAAGCTTTAAGCCAACTTTTTCACTCTCCTCTTTCACTTTCTTCAAGAGGCTTTTTAGTTCCTCTTCACTTTCTGCCATAAGGGTGGTGTCATCTGCATATCTGAGTTTATTGATATCTCTCCCGGCAATCTTGATTCCAGCTTGTGCTTCATCCAGCCCAGTATTTCTCATGATGTACACTGCATATAAGTTAAATAAGCAGGGTGACAATATACAACCTTGACATACTCCTTTTCCTATTTGGAACCAGTCTGTCGTTCCATGTCCAGTTCTAACTGTTGCTTCCTGACCTGCATACAGATTTCCCAAGAGGCAGGTCAGGTGGTCTGGTATTCCCATCTCTTGAAGAATTTTCCACAGTTTATTGTGATCTACACAGTCGAAGGCTTTGGCATAGTCAATAAAGCAGAAATAGATGTTTTTCTGGAACTCTCTTGCTTTTCTGATGATCCAGAGGATATTGGCAATTTGATCTCTGGTTCCTCTGCCTTTTCTAAAACCAGATTGAACATCTGGAAGTTCTCGGTTCACGTATTGCTGAAGCCTGGCTTGGAGACTTTTGAGCATTACTTTACTAGCGTGTGAGATGAATGCAATTGTGCGGTAGTTTGAGCATTCTTTGGCATTGCTTTTCTTAGGGATCAGAATGAAAACGGACCTTTTCCAGTCCTGTAGCCACTGCTGAGTTTTCCAAATTTGCTGGCATATTGAGTGCAGCACTTTCACAACATCATCTTTCAGGATTTGAAATGGCTCAACTGGAATTCCATCACATCCTCTAGCTTTGTTCATAGCGATGTTTTGTGAATGTGAAGCCCACTTGACTTCACATTCCAGGATGTCTGGCTCTAGATGAGTGATCACACCATCGTGATTATCTGGGTCGTGAAGATCTTTTTTGTATTCTTCTGTGTATTCTTCTTGTATTCTTCTGTGTATTCTTGCCACCTCTTCTTAATATCTTCTGCTTCTGTTAGATTCATACAATTTCTGCCCTTTATTGAGCCCATTTTTGCATGAAATATTCCCTTGGTATCTCTAATTTTCTTGAAGAGATCTCTAGTCTTTCCCATTCTGTTGTTTTCCTCTATTTCTTTGCATTGATCGCTGAGGAAGGCTTTCTTATCTCTCCTGGCTATTCTTTGGAACTCTGCATTCAAATGGGAATATCTTTCCTTTTCTTCTTTGCTTTTCACTTCTCTTCATTTCACAGCTATTTGTAAGGCCTCCTCAGACAACCATTTTGCCTTACCTGTGTAATATTCTATACACAGGATTATAAATGACCGGAGATGATCCTTAATCTAAGGAACTTGTGGGAGGATGAGTGGGGTGAGAAAACACACAAAGGTCATCATCTCCACAACCGCAGCCTCAACCCCACTGAAATAGCCTCCACCCGGGGGCTCCATACCTGGAAAATAGCCCCTTGTCAGACTGTAGTGCACAGCAATGAAATATCCCATCAGAAGGCGAGGTCTTGTCTGTATGCTAGGATCTATTGCAGTGACTGGCACACGGCCGGCACTCCATGGGTGTCTAATGACTGAATGAAAATGCGCTAAAAGTACAAGGCAGCTGTGAATATCTTTGTCAGAAATATCAGACAGTGTGGAAAGAGTGCTCACAGAAAGTTTTTCCAGACGTTAACTGAGTTGTACTTAAATAAAAAAAGAAAAGATGTTCTATGTGGAAGGTACAGCATTAACAAATACATAGAAGCAAAAAGGTGTACCCAGACCTCTGAGAGACAGATGATTGCTCACCTGCCATGGTGACTTTGTCTTGCAAAAACAGGAAGAGATGGTGGTGAATGTCATGCCAAGTTATTTGCATGGATTATTTTCTGGGCTCTGTAACAATGAGTTAGTAACTATTAGTGGCTTTGGCTTATACATGAGGAAACACAGGCCTAGAAAAGAAACGTCCATTCTACATCATTCAGTGACGTGCAAGGGCCAGGTTTGGAATTCAGCGGTCTGTACACGGATTCTGAGTTGGTAACCGCTGCAGTTGCTGCCACCCTGTAAGGTTAAGTGAACGACCTCTGGACCTGGACCAAGAGCCATTTCTCTGAAGTCACTGGCTCATATTCTGTTGGACAATGGTCATCATCTCCAACAGAATAGTTGGAGGGGCTGAGGCTGGAAATCAGTTGGTAGAATAGCAGTCTGCAGATATTTTTCTAGATTTCTAATTGTGGTAGCAGATGCTATAAGTCAGACAGGTGCAATTGCTGGCTCATATCATAATTCTACTTTTGATTTTCTGAAGAGCTGTCATACTTGTTGCCCAGGGAAGCAATACAATTTTACATTTTCACCAACAGTGCCCAGGGGTTTAAATTCCTCCATGTCCTCACCAACACTTGTTAGTTTATTTTTTCTTTTTTTAAAATAGTAACCATCCTAATTGGTGTGAGTTGGTTCTGATTTGCATTTCCCTAAAGATTAGTGGTGTTGAACATAAATTCATGTTCTCATTGGCCATTTGTATATCTTCTTTGGAGAAAGGTTCTATTCAAGTATTTTGCCTTTCTAAAAATCAGATTTGCTTTGTTGCTGTTGTTAGCAAACTCTATTTTTTTAAGTTTTAGCTTTACAAAGAAATAGCATGAGTAGAAAGTACAGTTGCCACATACTCTCACCTCCCATACTTAAGTTTGCCTATTATTAAAACCTTGCATTAATGTAGTATATTTGTCACAATTGGTAAGCCAATATTAATACATTATTAACTAGATTTCATAGATTACATTAAGGTTTGGTTTTTTTGGTGTGTGTTCTGCATTCTATGGGTTTTGATAATGTATAATCATATAATGACATCTCTCCATAATTATAGTATCATATAAGATAGTTTCACTGCCCTGAAATTTCCTTGTGCTCAGCCTATTTTTTTTAATGTATTTGTTTTTTAATTGAAGAATAATTACTTTACAGAATTTTGTTGTTTTCTGTCAAACCTCACATGAATCAGCCGTAGGTACACACATATCCCCTCCCTTTTGAACCTCACTCCCATCTCCCTCCCCATCCCACCCCTCTAGGTTGATACAGAGCCCCTGTTTGAGTTTCCTGAGACATACAGCAAACTCCTGTTGGCTATGTATTTTACATATGGTGATGTAAGTTTCCATGTTACTCTCTCCATACAGCTCACCCTCTCCTCCCCTCTCCCATGTCCATAAGTCTGTTGTCTATGTCTTTCTCCATTGCTACCCTGTAAATAAATTCTTCAGTACCATTTTTCTAGATTCTGTATATATGTGTTAGAATACAATATTTATCTTCTCTTTCTGACTTACTTCACTCCATATAATAGGCTCTACATTCATCCTCCTCATTAGAACTGACTCAAACGTGTTCCTCTTTATGACTGAGTAATATTCCATTGTGTATATGTGTATTCCATGTGTATACGTACCACAGCATTTTTATCCATTCATCTGTCATTGGACATCTAGGCTGCTTCTGTGTTCTAGCTATTGTAAATAGTGCTGCAGTGACCAATGGGATACATGTATCTTTTTCAATTTTGGTTTCCTCAGGGTATATGCCTAGGAGTGGGATTGCTGGGTCATATGGTGATTTTATTCCTAGTTGTTTAAGGAATCTCCATACCATCTTCCATAGTGGTTGTATCAATTCACATTCCCACCAACAATGTGCTCAGCCTATTTATCCCTCCCTCCTCCACTCCCCTGGTAAGCACTGATTTTTTTTTTTCTTTCTCCCAAGTTGTGCCTTTTTTTCCAGAATGTCATATAGTTGGAATTGTAGAGTTTGTGACCTTTTCAGATTGGCTTCTTTCACTTAGCAACTTGTATTTAAGGTTCCCCCATCTCTGTTCACAGCTTGGTACCCCATTTCTTTCTGTAAATGAATAATATTCCATTGTATGTATACACCACAGTGTTGTTTTCTGTCCACCTACTGAAAGACATATTGATGTATCTGTCTTGGCAATTATGAATAAAGCTGCTATAAACATCCATGTGCAGGTTTTTATGTGGGCATAAATTTTCAGTTCATTTGAGTAATTACCTAGGCATGTTATGGCTGGATCAAATGGTAAGAGTATGTTTAACTTTGTAAGAAATTGCTAGATGATCTTCTGAAGTGGCTATACTATTTCACATTCCCACTAGCAATGAATGAGAATTCCTGTTTCTCTACACTCTTGCCAGCACTTGATGTTGTCCATGTTTTGGATTTTAGCCATAATGACAGAAGTGTAGTGGTATATCATTGTGTTTTAATTTGTAATTTTTAAATGACATACAGTATTGAAGATATTTTCATATGTTTATTTTCCATTTGTTTATCTTTGATGAGGTATCTATTCAGATCTTTTGCCCATTTAAATTGGGTTGTTTGTTTTCTTATTGTCAAGTTTTAAGAGTGCTTTGTATATTTTAGATACAAATCTTTTTTTCAGATATGTATTTTGTGATATTTACAAGTCTCAGAATTATATACATGTCTCAGTCTGTGATTTGTCATTTCATTCTCTGAACAGTGTCCTTCACAGAGAAGAAACTTTTAATTTTAATTAAATCCAGCTTGTCAATTTTTTTCTTTAGTAGATTATGCTTTTGTAACTGTATCTAAAAAAGGCATTGCCAAACCTAAAGTCACCTAGGTTTTCTATTCTAGTTTCTAGGACTTTTATAGTTTTGATCTATGATCCCTTTTGAGTTAAACTTTGTGTAAAGTGTAAGGTCTGTGTTTCTATTCCTTTTCTTTTCTTTCTTTCTTTTGGCTTTAGGATGTCCAGTTGTTCCAGCACCATTTGTTGAAAAAGCCTATTATTTCCCCTTTGAATTACCCTTGCTCCTTTTTCCAAGATCAGTTCACTCTATTTGTGTGGGTCTATTTATGGATTATCTCTCTTGTTTCATTGATAATGTTTGCCTATTTTTCACCAATAATCCACCCTCTTCCTTAGTATAGTTTTATGTCTTAGAGTTATGTAAAGTTACTATATATATGTATGTGTGTACATATACACCATGTGTATAGATAGATAGATATAAATTTACTATAGCTTTAAGTCTTAAACTTGGGGACTATCAGTCAACTATTTATTTTTTAAACTCTAAATTTTGCATTTTTTAAAATGTGTGTCTATGAATCTTCACAAATGAACATTGCTACTTTCAGAGTCTGCATAGGCAACTGAGGTTACCATGCCCTTCTGTCTATCAGCAGACCTCAGCCTATCACCAGAGTATTGGGACCTGGTATCTCCAACCCCTAGCTAGCTATTGAGATCAACATCAATGGATCAATCACGTTATTAAATGTTAACGCATCTTACAGAGCTTTCTACTGCCTTGAGGCATAGAATGCAGTACCTGGAGGACACTCAAATGACATGGCCAGGAAAGGGGTGGATTGGGGGAGGCGGTAGCAGGCTGATCGCCCGTCATACTGCCTGTTAAGCCATGCGTGGAGCTGAGCTCTGGGAGGAGGCCTCTCGGTCGGGGGCTGCTATCAGGTTCCGGCTGGTTGCCCATCACCCAGGATCCTTCACTTTGCTCACTAACCCTCTACCTTCCAAATACTTAAATTCCTCCACCACAGCCCTCCTTTTAGGTCTCTAAAGTCTCATCCCTAAAAACATTTCTCCTTTGACCCACAAAAACACATTATACACACACACATGCACACACATATATATTTCCTCCTCCTGCCACGTGTGATGTAAAGAATTAGACTCTGCGTCCCAAAGTGAGTTACCAACTCTGTCTAGAACGCAGCCAATAAAGAGAGGGATGTAATGTCTGATAGAGCCTTGTCCCTGCTATACACAGGTTTATTTGCTAGTAATCAGGGTATAATCCACACTACATATTGAAGTGCTCCCCTTTCATTTTCTCTGTCTCTTGAGTATACATTCCTGGCTGTAAGCAACACTAGTCTTATATTGGTTCTTTCATTCAAATCCCTTTCCATCAAAACTCACACAAAAGGACTAGCCAAGTGCTGAAACAAATACAGATGAGTTATGCCTCTTGCTATGGTGACCACGCCTCAAAACAGTACAGTGTGATGATAGGCTCCATCAAGGCAAGAAACGCAGAAGACCTTTGCCAAACTGGATAACTACACAAAGAAGAGGGGTATTCTGTTCTCCATGGAGTAGAGAATAGTAGTCAGTCATTCTATCCCTCACCAGGGTAACACTCCCAATTCCGAAGCCATATTGCGTAAAGTACTCTATGTAAGATCCAACAGAGTCAATGGATTCAATGGTACAGAGCATTGGACAGAAAATGAAAGCTATTCTTTTCCATGATTGCTAAATACCATAGAAGTCCATGTTCTCTGTACAGAAAAGCTTTAGAGCATGAGGATTTATTTCCTCAAAAAGAAAATGAATATGGTTTCCAGATAAGAATTCAGTTCATAACTCTAAATTACATACTCTAAGTAAAGAAACATTTTCTCTCTTGTCATCACAATGAATAGAAATGTTTTCAAGCTTATTTTTTCTTAGAAAAATAGTCATGGTGGGTGATGCATTATGTCTGTTGATAGCTGCTTGGTAACAATAGACACTCAAAAGATATCCAGCCCCAACTTGAAGCAGTGACAATATTCTACATTTTTAGCTGCCACTAGATGCTGGGAGGGGTTGGGGGCAGGAGGAGAAGGGGACGACAGAGGATGAGATGGCTGGATGGCATCACCGACTCGATGGACATGAGTTTGAGTAAACTCCGGGAGTTGGTGATGGACAGGGAGGCCTGGCGTGCTGCGATTCATGGGGTCGCAAAGAGTCGGACATGACTGAGCGACTGAACTGAACTGAACTGAGAATGTAAGATAGACAGCAGGACGAGGGGCATATCTTCAGCTCACACTTTTTCAAGTATTGACTAACTAGTAGGTGGATCCTGCCCTTTTCTTACCTCCCTTTTCACTTATCCACAATTTGCCCATTTCATGTTTCATCATGTCAAAAGAGAGATACAGAACAGTAATAAAATTCAGAGTCATCAGTTTGGTTACTTTTTTAATATAACTGATAAAAGGCTAAATAGGAACAGATGTTGAAGTTACTGACACAAATTTGAGACTCAGGAATATTTGATTTTATTTGGGTTCGTATTTTCCTACTCCCTTGGCTGGTTTTTACCATAATGTCAGGACATACCTTGCATACATAAACATTCAATAACTATGAATTGAATGAATTAATATATAATGCTTGGGTTTGCCAAATTAATGAAATGTGGCAACTGAAACATGAAATATGGAGCTGAGGAGCTGAAGTTATACTTTTAAAAAGTTTAATTTGTTTGCATGTGTGTTTAAACAGCCCATGGGTGTAGCAGCTGCTGTGTTGGGTAGAGCAGCCAGCATGGAGTTTTTCGGATGAGATCACACAACCTTTCTAGCGCCTTCTCCCCAGAGGTCCGCCACTGTCTCAGCATTTCAGTGGCATATTCTAACTCAGTATTTCCAAATATAAATAATTCATAGATATCTTTTAAAAGAGAAACAAAATTCCTCAACTTTAGTGCTGCTTCGGAATTTGATTTGTCTTTCATACTATGTGATGCATGATGGCCACCACTTTTCCATTATTAAACACCCACAAAACCTTTATTTGTCTCAAGTAATGACATTGTAGAGCTTTTGTGCAGCTCCATAACAAAAAAGTAGCAAAAAATGGCAGGACAAGTCTTATAAGGATCATCTGGGGGACCTGAAACAGGACTTAAAGCACAGCTCTTTTATCCATTCATCCAATGAAAATCCTAAAAAAAAAAAAAAAAAAATTCTTCTAGAGAATGCATAAACCTCAGTTTGATCAATGCTATTCTAACATCACTTGTAAAATGTCCTACTGCATGGCTCCTGACAAAAACCTCCAGTTTCAGAAAATGAGTACCCCCAAGCAGGATTCTAGCAATGCTGCAGCCAGCCATCGATTCAACACAGTCAAGGTCTAGGGTAGGGAATCCTCTCTCAACAAATCAGAACCCACTGCAGAGCTGGAGCTCTTTTCCCCTCTAGAATGGTTTGCAAGGAAAAAAAAAAAAAAGGATTAGCAAAATATCACTACCACCAACTTGCAGCCTGCAATTTCATAAGAAAGTCACTTAGGTCATTGCACATCATTCTCTTGTCTGTTTCATGAACCTGAGTCTCTCTGAAACATTTAGTCTTGAAGGAGCTTCACGAGAGGTTCTGATGTCAATCTAAGGCTGTTTCCATGTCTCTCCCCTGATAAGGACCACCATGCCCTATGTGATCGATGTTCACTTTCAGTACAATGAGTTGTACTTTTGTGGTCAGGATGTGGTGCATAGAATTCGACTCAAGAGGAATGACTTAATGATGTAGATGTACATTGCTCCTCATGACCCATATGTTGGGAAACCCCCTACAACATAATGACTTGTAAATAACTTCACACCCTCTTGCCTGTCTGAAATTTACATTTCTTAATTGGAATATTTAATTTTATATTGTGGGTTGTTTTAATATCTCCCAACAAATTCATTACCTCCTCAATGTTACCATCCCAGAATCTCCTTTTATCTCTCCATACCCATGAATCATTTAGATTCACTGGCATAAAACAACACCCTCACTAGCCTCCTCAAGAAACAGAATCAAACCTGCCTATCTTATGGGGCTTTGTAGTGTCACTGAAGGATGGGGATTCTACAGCAGTGGGCTCAACTCTCCTCCATCTCACTCCCTCCCTCCTTTCTGCTCATCCTCTGCAAACTTCCAAAGACCCATTGGAAGCCCTCCCCCAGTCTCCACCCCAAGGGAACTCTCCCCCAAAACTCCTACTCCACTTTTGTTTTTGTTCACTAATGGTAAAGAATTCACCTGGCAATGCATGAAATGTGAGAGATGTAGTTTCAATCCCTGGGTCAGGAAAATCCCTTGGAGGAGGAAGTGGCAACCCACTCCAGTACTCTTGCCTGGAAAATGCCATGGGTAGAAGAGCCTGGCAGGCTACAGTCCATGGGGCTGTGAAGAGTCGGACATGAGTGGGAGACACAGCACACACACATATGAGAAAAAAATAGTCCAGGCAAGAGCCAGCTTGCATTCTGTGTAAACTCCATTAAATTGAATCAGATTTTTTTTTAAGGAAATGTTTCTGGAAGTACCTCTTTCTTATGCGCGTATTTGAAGTAGGGTGTTTATTTCTTCCAGTTGCTAGCATAGCCAAGTGTCACATGGCACATCACATTCACATTTAAGCTTAGATACATTAAAGCTGGTGCAATTTCCCTCAAGAAAAACATGACTTCAAAGAGTACCCTGATTATGGTATTATCCCACTCAAAGGAAAACAACATCGGCAAATTTGCCACGGGATGGATTTCAATGACTAAACTCAAATCTTCAGAAGGCATAACAAAACAGTAGAAAACATTCCAGATGATCCAAATCACTGAAGATGTAATTTTAAAAATTATTACATGTCTTTTCAGAGAACTTGTCTGGTGACCCAACAGTTTCAGAATCTTGAAAATCCTCTGAGGTTATTAAAAACATGTAGAACCAGACTATTTATAGCCTCCTAACTTTTTAACAGTCTTCCAAATTTGCAGTTTCATCTAAATTTATACATCTTCTGAATAAGAAGTATGATTTCAATATTCAAATAGGTTTGTCACTTAAATGTTACAGTGGAACTCATTGGTAGTCACTAACCTCAGGAACTTACATTCTATTGTGGGAGAAGGAAATAAAAGAATTAAAGACTCATTGATTAGCTTTTGGTGCATAACAAACTAAAACTTCCTGGCCTAAAATCTTTCAGGAGCTGCCCCTATGGAGCAGGGCCACAGGCCAGCCTTGTCTCTACATTACATCATGCATATACAAGGAAGCCAGGAACACAGGTTTTCTTGATTTGGGTTTTAATTTTGTCTTTATTGAAACTGACAAATTACAGTTATCAGATGGCTCCTCAACTATGTTATTTTAGTAAAAATAAATTTAATGTAAAAATCCCCATGATTCTACAGGTCAGTAATTGGGGCTAGGCTGAACTGATTGACTGTCCTGATCTTAGTGGGCTAGCTCACATGTCTGGGGTCAGCTACCAGATATCTGTGGCTGTCTAATCTAAGATGATTTTGAGTGGGACATTTCATTTCTGTTCTACATTTTAAAAATATCTTTTATCAGGGTAGCCTGGGTTTGTTTTCATGGTAGTTGCAGGGTTCCAAAAGAAAGACAGAAGTATGAAATGCCTCTTAAGATCCAGAGTCAAGACTGGCATAGAGTCGTTTTTGCTGCCCAAGGAAGTCACAGGTCAGACCAAAGTCAAAGGATGGAGAAATAGACAGTCATACTAAGTGAAGTAAGGTATTCAGAGAAAGAGACATATCGGTATGATATATCTCTTATAAGCAAAATCTAAAAAGATAATCTAAAAGATACAAATGAACTTACTTACAAAAGAGAAACAGACTCACAATCTCAGAGAAGGAACTTACAGTTACCAGGATGGAAGGGTCAGGAGAAGGGATCGTTAGGGAGTTTGAGATCAACATGTATATACATACTGTTATATTTAAAATAGATAACCAACAAAGATCTACTATATAGCACAGGGAACTCTGCTCAATGTTATGTAACAACCTAAGTGGGAAAAGCATTTGAGAAAGAATAGATGCATGTATAGGCGTAACTGAATCGCTTTGCCTGATTTTACCTGAAATGACCACAACAAGATTAATCAACTATGCTGTGCTGTGCTTAGTCGCTCAGTCATGTCTGACTCTTTGCAAAACCATGGACTGTGGCCCTCCAGGCTCCTCTGTCGATGGGGATTCTCTACACAAGAATATGGGAATGGGTTGCCATGCCCTTCTCCAAGGGATCTTCCCAATCCAGGGATCGAACCCAGTCTCCCCAATTGCAGGCAGATTCTTTGCCATCTGAGGCACCAGGGAAGCCCAAGAATATTGGAATGGGTAGCCTATCCCTTCCACTGTACAATTGTAAGGGATTTGATTTAGGTCATACCTGAATGGTATAATGGTTTTCCCTACTTTCTTCAAGTTCAGTCTGAATTTGGCAATAAGGAGTTCATGGTCTGAGCCACAGTTGGCTCCTGGTCTTGTTTTTGACTATATAGAGCTTCTTCATCTTTGGCTGCAAAGAATATAATCAATCTGATTTCGGTGTCAACCATTTGGTGATGTCCATGTGTAGAGTCATCTCTTGTGTTCTTGGAAGAGAGTGCTTGCTATGACCAGTCCATTCTCTTTGCAAAACTCTGCTAGGCTTTGCCCTGCTTCATATTGTACTGCAAGGCCAAACTTGCCAGTTACTCTGGGTATCTCTCGACTTCCTACTTTTGCATTCCAGTCCCCTATGATGAAAATGATTTTTTTTTGTTGTTGTTATTAGTTCTAGAAGGTCTTGTAGGTCTTCATAGAACCATTTGACTTCAGCTTTTTTGGCATTACTGTTTGGGGCATAAACTTGGATTACTGTAATATTGAATGGTTTGCCTTGGAAATGAGCAAAAATTCTGTCATTTTTGAGACTGCTCCCAAATACTGCATTTCAGACTCTTTTGTTGACTATGAGGGCTACTTAATTTCTTCTAAGGGATTCTTGCCCACAGTAGTAGATATAATGGTCATCTGAGTTAAATTCACCGATTCCAGTCCATTTTAGTTAACTGATTCCTAAAATGTCAATGTTCACTCTTGCCATCTCCCATTTGACCACTTTTAATTCACCTTGATTCATGGGCCTAACATTCCAGGTTCCTATGCAATATTTGCTCTTTACAGCATCGAACTTTACTTTCAACACCAGTCACATCCACAACTGGGTGTTGCTTTTGCCTTGGCTTCGTCTCTTTTTTCTTTCTGGAGTTATTTCTCCACTCTTCTCCACCTACTGACCTAGGGAGTTCATCTTTCAATGTCCTATCTTTTTGCCTTTTCATACTGTTCGTGGGGTTCTCAAGGCAAGAATACTGAAGTGGTTTGCCATTCCCTTCTCCAGTGGACAACACTTTGTCAGAACTCTCCACCATGACCCGTCTGTCTTGGGTGGCCCTACATGGCATGGCTCATGGTTTCACTGAGTTAGACAAGGCTGTGATCCATGTGGTCAGTTTGGTTAGTTTTCTGTGATTGTGGCTTTCATTCTGTCTGCCCTCTGATGCATGAGGAAGAGACTTGTGGAAGCTTCCTGATGGGAGAGACTGACTGTGGGGAAAACCAGGTCTTGTTCTGATGGGCGGCACCGTGCCCAGTAAATCATCAGTCCAATTTTCTGTGTGTTCCCTCCCTGTTTTTTGTCCTGAGGTCAAACTATGGTAGGGGTAATGATACCACTGCAGGCCTCTGTCGACCCACACTTCCGCCAGAGACTCCTGGACACTCACAGGCAAGTCTGGCTCAGTCTCTTGTGAGGACACTGCTCCGTTCCCCTGGCTCATGGTGCACACAACATTTTGTTTGTGCCCTCAAGAGCCTGTTTCCCCAGGCCTGTGGAAGTTCTGTAATCAAATCCCACTGGCCTCCAAAGTCAAATTCCCTGGGGCTTCTCAGTCCCTTTGCCAGATCCCCAGGTTGGGAAATCTGCTGTGGGTTCTAGAATGTTCTTAACAGTAGGAGAATTTGTTTGGACAGAGGATTATATATAATCAACTACACTCCAATACAAAATAAAAAGGTTTTTTGTTTTTTTTTTAAAGGATGGAGAGATAGGTTCCACCTCTCCTGGAAAAAAAAACTTTAAAGCCACAGGGCAAAGGGACATGGACACAGGAATGGGAACAACAGTAGTCATTTTTGCAAGAAATCTCCCATAAAACCATTCCCCAACTTTGAAGTGTTTAAAACCTACATGATTAAGTAAAAAATTCACCCAGGAAATTCCCAAGGATAACAACAAGGTCGTCATCCCTATTTGCTATCGATTAATACAAGTTACCTACTCACCCTTGTTTCTACTTGAAGAGATTCTCCACGTACTTACCCAGTCCTGTCTAACAAAAAATGAAAAACTCAAAAATTTATTAGTACTGCACTTGGCATGCCAGCTTGGATAAGGACATGAGGGTCTTATGGGTTCAGACAGGAAGGCATGCTCCTCATCAGAGATCCTGGCGATGGACCTGGGCTGCCAGTAAATAGCAATGGCAGTGAAGGCCACTTCTGGACTTTCACCAGTGAGGGGCAGACATGAAGGCTAGTGAACACGTGTGGGGAGACCCCTCTAGACCAACAGCAGAATAATGTCAGGCACTTGCGTAACTCTTGAGTATTCTAGTACAGGTGGACCTCATTGTATCCTGCTTTGCTTTATCACAGTTCACAGATACTAATTATTATTATTTTTTTTTTACAAATTAAAAATTTGTGACAATCCTGCATTAAGGAAGTCTATCAGCACCATTTTTCCAACAGCATTTTTCTCACTTTATATCTCATGTCACATTTTAGTAATTCTCACAATATTTCAAATATTTCCATTATTATTATATTTGTTATGGGAATCTATGATCAGTGTTTGTTGTTATTACTATGACTTGCTGAAGGCTCAGATGATGATTAGCATTTTTAGTGATATTTTTAAATTAAGGCATATCCATTGCTTTTTAGACATAATGCATACTAATAAACTACAATATAGTGTAAGTCTTATATGCACTGAGAAACCAAAAAAATTCATGTGATTCACTCTATTGTGATATTCACTTCATTGAGATAGTTTGGAAATGATCCCACAATATCTCCAAGGTATGCCTGTAGTCACATTTTAAAGGTAAAAAGAAAGAAATGAAATTAGCTTTAAGAATATATTTTTAACCCTATGTATCCCAAATATTAGATCATCAATAAAGCGTGGCACTCACTCGCCTTTGAGGGCAAAATGTACGTCATGGTCCTGTCTGCAAGCTCTGTGTCTGGCACAATGCTTGGCACAAAATGCGCCACAAGTATCTGTAAGCTGGATGAAAATGTAACACGCATCAATGGTAATCACGGGGTAACTGTTGTATGCTACGAGGTGGTTCATTGTCTAGAACGATAAGCACTTTTTTCCATAAAGCTTTGGTTCCAAATTCTTGAAACTAAAGTCCATCTCAACTATTTTAATCATATAGTCCTAATCCTTCAATTATATAAACAAGTTACATCATCCCTGACTTCCACTCAGAAGCTTATCAGAGGAAAGAAATTCTTTAGACATGGAGTAAGCCTGACATTTAGGAGTGTTAGACAACCAAGAGAGCATTGTAAAAACAGCCCTTGGCTGCCTCAGGGTCCTTCATAAGGACATATATTTATTTTCCAGTAAATGGATTTCATGTAGTTTACACTTACACCTCCCATTTGACTCTGAGTTCTATGACAGCTATTTTTTTCTGCTATAAAATCACTTAGACTCTTAACTCCACTTGATGGGCACTACTTCAAATATTCACAAAGCTCTCTGTAAATGTCCAAGCTTCCTTTCTGCATCCATAAATACATCAGTAAAAGAAGAATCACATATCACATCAAAAGACAGGTTCAAATTTTAGCCTGAGATTCTCTTTGAAGTTAGCAATCTCTAAAATACAAGTCACTACTTTTTAAAGAATGATTTGTTTTTTGTTTTTTTTTTCCTGGACAAAGAAAGACAGGGTATGAAAATAGGGGAAATGTGAGCCCAAGGAATAATTCTCAGTGGCTGGCAGACCCCAAAACTGGACCCACCAACCTGACCAACACTACTGGCATATTTAATGGGTATGAATCCACATGGCTGAGATTATCAACAAGGGACCTCTCAACTTTTGTCTCCCTAATCATTTAGTCAATAAACCAAAAATTATTTAACATTTCCTATTGTTTTAAAAGATTGGTTTCATGTGGACCATTTTTTTAAAGTCTTTTTAAAATTTGTTACAATATTGCTTCTGTTTTACGTTTTAGATTTTTGGCTGGGAGTCGTGTGGAACCTTTACTCCATGAGCAGGGATCAAACCCACATTCCATGAGTTGGAAGGTGAAGTCTTAACCACTGGACTGCCAGGAAAGTCCCAACATTTTATATTGAGCAGAGCTAGATAAAGAAAAGTAGATAGTGAAGTAGGAACAAAAGTCATGATCCTTCCCATTAAGTTGCTTTAACTTCATTTGGTAAGTAAGTCCAAGGTCACCTTGGGCCACTATTTCACCTTATTCCCTTTTTGCAATATCCCTTCAATGGATCAAGATTGCCTCCTTAAAAGACTTTCCTATCACACCACTAATATACTATGCTATACTTTACTTTGTTATTTTAAATTATTGCTGTATTACAACCTGGAAAATGATAAATGATAGACAAATAGATGTTTATTTAATTGGGGCTGTTTCTGCCTCTAATTTGGCTAACGTCCTAAGAAGTAGGGGAGACCACAGTAGGTGGCAGGTACTTGCACCTTTAGAAAGAAGTTGCATGCGTGCTAAGTCATTTCCATCATGTCTGACTCTTCGTGATCCTATGGACTGTAGCCCACCAGGCTCCTCTGTCCATGGGGTTCTCCAGGCAAGAATACTGGAGCTGGTTATCTACTCCAGTGTATCCTCCCGAACCAGAGACTGAACCTAAGTCTATTCCATTTCCTGCACTGGCAGGCTGATTCTTTACCACTAGGCTTCCTTGGTAGCTCAGCTGGTAAAGAATCTGCCTGCAATGCAGGAGACCCCAGTTTGATTCCTTGGTGGGAAGATCCCCTGGAGAAGGGATAGGCTACCCACTCCAGAATTCTTGGGCTTCCCTGATGGCTCAGGTGGTAGAGAATCCACCTGCAACTCGGGAGACGTGAGTTGGATCCCTGCGTTGGGAAGATCCCCTGGAGGAGGGCATGGCAACCCACTCCAGCATTCTTGCCTGGAGAATCCACGTGGACAGAAGAGCCTTCGGGCTACAGTCCATGGGGTCGCAAAGAGTGGGACATGACTGAGCGACTAAGCACAGCACAGTGCCACCTAGGAAGCCCAGAAATGGGAGGTTAGGCTACAACAAGAAGTTTGGGTTTCCCTAGTAGGTTTGATCCCTGGGTTGGGAAGATCCCCTGGAAGAGGAAATGCAACCCACTCCAGTATTCTTGCCTGGAGTATCCCATGGACAGAGGAGACTGGCGGAAGTTTATGTATGGCCTGAGCTCACACTCACCTCAAGTGTATGCAATGGTTAGAACATCTTAGAAGAGGAGAATTGGGGAATTTTGTTGGTTTGCTGTGAATTTCCCCTCCCTCTCCCAGGGTTTGCCCCAGTCTGATGGAGACCTTTGGAAACTGTCCCCTTCGTGGTGTGAAACACTTCATGTGAAAATCTCATGGAGAAAAATAGATTGTGGCCACCCTTGTTAGTAAAATTAAAATCTTTAGCTATAAATGAAAGTAAGAAGTCCATGAGGCTGGCTACTTACATGAAATAGTTTTGTACCTACATATAATTGGAGAAATTTTCTGTTGTTGGAATGATGATATGAGTTGAAGAAGTTCTGAGATTGGACCAACATTTCATACAGGGGATTTCACACAGTATTGTCAAAATGGTGTTATTTTATGACTGTTTCCCAGAGCTTGTTCTTTCAAAACATCAGTTCCACATTTTTATGTGCTTTCTGATTTTCTATCTTCCCCATTGGAACATAAACTCCCCAAGGGCAAGGACCTTATCTCTTTTATTTGTCACTGATTCTTCCAAGCCTAGAAAATGCCAACATGTTGTGAGTAGTTTTTAAATATCTGTTGATTAAACGCACAAGTGGGTAGCAGGGCATAGGGGATTAGAAGATTTCTTACATGATTTTTCTATTTTTGCCTAGAAAATTTAAGTTTATTTGAAACAGAGATTGCTTTGGATTTTAAGTCCACATTCCCTGACTTGGACAGATGTTGCTTTTTAAAAATTCTTAACATTTTCCAAGAATTGAAGCATGGTTGATTTATAATATTGTGTTAGTTTCAGGTATACCAAAAAGTGATCCAGGTATACATATACATATGTCAATTATTTTTCAGATTCTTTTCCCATTTAGGTTATTAAAGATTACTGACTATAGTTCCCTGTGCTCTATAGCAAGTTCTTGTTGGTTATCTATTTTATGTATAGTACTGTGTCTATATTAATCCCAAACTTCTAATTTATCCCCCTCCTTTCCCTTTTTGATAACCGTAAGTTGTTTCCTATGTCGGTGGGGCTATTCCTGTTCTAAGTTCAATCTTGAAAAGAATACCTTGGCTGAATGTTTTTCCAAGAAAAGAAATATAAAAAGCCTGTTATATATCCTCTAAAAAGAACAGAATAGGAATAGTACTTTGCACTCTAGCCATAATTTATCCTGGCTTCAACGGAGGAAGCTCAGAAGTCACATTTAGGCTTCTCTTGTATAAAGTCACAGCTGCCTAATGATAGTCAGCGTGTGTAACTAATTACTACTGTGGCAGCTTTTCTTTCGCCTTTGCATTTTCTCATGTGATATTCTACTGCTAATAAAACTGTCAATTTTCTTTTACTTCAATAAAAGGTCACACATGACAACAACCCCCTTTGCCTACTAACAGCAAGAGCCTTTATTAATATTTTAAATGTACACAGTGATATTTCCAAAAGGTCAGATTTTTTAAGAGACATAAAATGTCAGTCCTAATTCTTTTCCCTCCTTTTCTCTGCCCCACATCACTACCACTTTGCTCTTCAGCCTCAGATATTGTGCTTATTATAAATTATGTTCAACCAGGTAAACATCAGGTAGGGTATCGGGTAAGGGGCATAGCAGGGGAGGCACA